>NC_139512.1:353759057-353761557 GCF_947247035.1 Vipera ursinii | reverse complement strand
GGCTAAAACATATAGGGAACGGTTGCTGGAATTGGGGATGTGTAGTTTAACGAAGAGAAGGGTGAGGGGTGACATGATAGCAGTGTTCCAATATCTCAGGGGCTGCCCCAAAGAAGAGGGAGTCAAGCTATTCTCCAAAGCTCCTGAAGGCAGGACAAGAAGCAATGGATGGAAACTCACCAAGGAGAGAAGCAACCTGGAACTAAGGAGAAACTTCCTGACAGTGAGAACAATTAACCAGTGGAACAACTTTGCCTCCAGAAGCTGTGAATGCTCCAACACTGGAAGTTTTTAAGAAGAAACTGGACAGCCATTTGTCTGAAATGGTATAGGGTTTCCTGCCTGAGCAGGGGGTTGGACTAGATGACCTCCAAGGTCCCTTCCAACTTATTATTATTATTATTATTATTATTATTATTATTATTATTATTATTATTATTATTATTATTATTATTATTATTATTATTATGACCATCAACAGAGGGATAGACTCGAGATCACGCGAAGGGCTAATGCCACTTTATAACGCCTGAGTAAGGTCAGACTTGGAATACTAGCCTCTTCTTAAAAATCTCCAGCGATGGGGCGCCCACGATTTCTGGTGGCAAGCTGTTCAACGGGTTGACTGTCCTCACTGTCAGGAAGTTTCTCCTTGATCCCAGGTTGCTTCTCTCTTTGATCAGCTTCCAACCCGTTGTTTCTCGTCCTTCCCTCTGGTGAACAGCCTGGCCCCTGTAAATAGTTTACACTGATATTTACATAAGAAATAAATCTCTGATATTACGGGACGGCCTTTTACTTGGTTATTGGCTAAACCCGTTTTATGGGTTCACACGTTCGGTCGATCCATTCACCATCAACCCCTCCCCCCAATCAGTGGGGGTTCAGAGGAACGCTATGCTACATGCACACCCCTTAACCACTATTAGAACAAACCAAGAATTGCGTGTGGATGTGAACGCACTTTTTAGGTTAAGGCCCTGTGTGAAGGCAGGGACGTTGACTGCCTTTATTCCAAACTGGGCATCAGCCAGTTGTGTATACGTGTGTGTGTATGTGTGTGTGTGTGTGTGTTTAACCCATGTGGCGTCTCAATTCAACTGCCTTTAAATAAATGAATCACTTTCAATGATCATTCATAAGAGCTTCGTTGGGGACGCAGAGCTGTAGGGGTTCCTCCCTCCCCCGTCAGCACGAGAAATCGCTCTGTATATGCTCAGAGGCATCCCCGCTCGAAGCAAAATCCCACCTTCGAAGTAAACTCTTTGGATCTGTTCCTGGAAACCTTACTCCCACGCGATCCGGGTGGAAATAATACTACTGGGGGCTGAAGAAGAATTAAACCAGGTTCGTCTGAAAGGGAAATCCGGTCTAGGGTGCGAGAGAGAAAGCGGTGTTCCCCTTGCTTTGGACTTCAGTTCAAGTTATGACACGGTTCTGGACACCGTTTTGCTCAACCAAGTTAAACGAGCCAGAATTTATTCAGTCTTATTATTCCCACATTCCCACGATAGACGAACCGTGAGCAAAGCATGCAGGCCGAATTTGCACAAAACGCTGGCTGAATCGTGATTTAAATCGTCACAGAAACTCTGCCTCTATCGGGTTAATCTTTCTTTCTTTCCTTCTTTCTTTCCTTCCTTCCTTCCTTCCTTCCTTCCTTCCTTCCTTCTTTCTTTCTTTCTTTCTTTCTTTCTTTCTTTCTTTCTTTCTTTCTTTCTCTTTCTTCCTTTCTTCCTTCCTTCTATCCTTTCTTCTTTCTCTCTTTTTCCTTCCTTCTTTCCTTCCTTCCCTTCTTTCCCTTTCCCTTTTTTCTTTCCTTTCTTTCTCTCCTTTTCCCTTCCTTCTTTCCTTCCTTCCTTAGCTACTTACTTTTTCCCTTTCTTTCTCCCTCTCCTTTCTTCCTTCCTCCCTTCTTCCCTCCCTTCCTTCCCTTTCCCTTTCTTCTTTTCCTTCTTTCTCTCTTTTTCCTTCCTTCCTTCCTTCCTTCCTTCCTTCCTTCCTTCCTTCCTTCCTTCCTTCCTTCCTTCCTTCCCTATCCTGTCCCAGTGTGTCCCAAACTCTCTCTCTCTCTTTACATGCATAAAAGACACATATTTCCAGGTCAAAAATCTAGAAGAACGGGTTCATTCTGAAGCCAAACTGGGGAGCGTCCCTCTTTAACAAAACCATCCGCCCTGAACTCTCTGCGCTCTCTGATATATTTCGGATTTCCTGATCTATGGTATGCAGTACACAGACGGTCCATAAAATGCAACTCCTGCATAATTTAATTAGCCCTGGAGAATATACAGAAGCCCAGTCGGGATGGGGAGAAAATCAACACCCCCCTCCCTTTATTAAGGCGACAGATCCGGAATGTAGAAATCTGGACAACCAAGTGTTTGGGTGGGCTTGTATCTATGGGATGGTTCGATTTTTTTCCCCTACCCGGATTTGTAAAAAAAAAAAAAAGCCTTTCGCTCATGTTGGGATGGGGAACCGGGTAAGAGGTTTGGGG
>NC_139512.1:353744356-353758857 GCF_947247035.1 Vipera ursinii | reverse complement strand
TTGACCTCCTTTTAAACTCACTTTAAGAGGTTACGAAAAGTCTTTTTCTCTCTCTCTCTCTCTCTCCCCCTCCGGGAAGAGAATAAAGAAAACAAGTTGAATTACAGGTGTATTTTACAAAAGCAAAAAAAAAAAAAAGCAAAAAACCAGGGCTAGATTCTGATTCTCGGCACTCAGGTCGGCTTCTACTTCTAACAGGATCTGGTTAAAAAAAAAATACAGCTTGCGAGTAAGAGTTAGGGGGGAAAAAAAGTCGAGCCTGCCCGGTTTGCTATATAAATTGAATTTTCCTCCTGTGGAATGTGCATAGCCAGCTTTTTCTCTCTCTCTCTCTCTCTCCCGTGGGTTTGTGAGAAGCGAGAGCCTCGAGTGAAAACCTCCTTCCCCAATTTTCACGACCAGGTTGGAATTCAGCACTTTGCACTCGTGTGTGTGTGTGTGTGTGTGTGTGTGTGTGTGTGTGCGTGCGCGTGCAACCCACAACCGGGCCAAACTGGCAGGAGGGAACACGGGCTGAACCCCCCTGAAAGCGGCTACTACATGTCCCATAAAGGATTAAGGAGTGGGGTGGTTGAAGAGTGGCTTGTCTGCGGAGATTCTCAGCCAATCCAGGTTGTCTCAAAAGGTTTTTTTTTGAAAAGGCAACTGGACGATCCAGTTGCCTTTTTTGGGGGGGTGGGGTGGGTGGAAAGCACCTTTGGGGTGGCCGAAGAGACGGGACGATTTATTGGGGGTGTGTGTGTGTGTGTGTGCCTGCCCCTATTTTATAGGCGCACCCTATAAAATGCGTGATTACGCAGCAGATCAGCTTTTCACTGTCCTTCGCCCCCCCTTTAAATTAAAAGCCACATCTTTGGGGGAAGGTGGGATTTGGGGGCGCCAAAGGTTGCTGCCTCGAACAAACAGAAAGAGAGAAAGGCCTGCAGGGGATGAGGCGCTAAATAGCCTACCGTAAGTGGGCGGGAGGTCTCCGGGTTTCCTTCAGGTCGCCCTCCCGGGCCGCTTTGGACCTGAGCTGGGTTAGGGTCGCTCAGAGGGTGGGGTGTGGGGGGCAAAAAAAGAGGAGCCTTCCTTAAAAATGCCCGCCCCATCATTATCATCCCACTGGATAAAGGAAGGGAAATATCGCTGGCTGCTTTTTCTAGATTTCGCGCAGGAGGGAAAGAAAAGAGGTTGGTGGGACCGGTGGAGAATAGGTCGTTTGAAGGGCAGGAGTGGGTTTAGTGCAACTGGCCAGTTTGCAACACTTTCCCTTCCTTCCTTCCTTCCTTCCTTCCTTCCTTCCTTCCTTCCTTCCTTCCTTCCTTCCTTCCTTCCTTCCTTCTTCCCTTCCTTCCTTCCTTCCCTGGTCCATCTTCTTCCTTCCTTCCTTCCCTCTCTCCCTCTCCTTACTTTCTTCCTTCCTTCCTTCCTTCCTTCCTTCCTTCCTTCCTTCCTTCCTTCCTTTTCTCCCTCCCTCCTCTCTCCCTCTCCTTCCTTCTCTCCCTCCCTTTTCTCCTTCCTTCCTTCCTTTTTTTCCTTCCCTCCTCTCTCCCTCTCCTTCTTTCTCTCCCTCCCTTTTCTCCCTCCCTCCCTCCCTCCCTCCCTCCCTTCCTTCCACCTCAGCTACTCCCAAAGGCCTTTGCCTTAACAACCGGATCGCAGGAATCTCGCCTTGAACTTGTCCCAGATTTGAATCACACTTCCCAAAACTGTGAGCCTCACATGCTCAGGGAAATGTGTGTGTGTGTGTGGGGGGGGGGAGGAATAAAACAGAGACGCCTTTTTCTGAAGCCCTCCAAAGATTCACCCTCTGGTCATTTGCCAGGGTGATGTATTTTGCCTCCCTGTGGCAAATAATAATAATAATAATAATAATAATAATAATAATAATAATAATAATAATAATAATAATAATAATAATAATAATAATAATAATAATAATAATAATAATAATAATAATAATAATTAATAATAATAATAATAATAATAAAAAATAATAATAAATAAAAGGAATGAACCATCTGAATGAACTGAGCGGGGCGCAGAGATCTCCTTGAAGGGAACCAGGGTTGATTCCAAAGTCCGCGTCCCCAAAAGAGTAGAAGACTCTTTGAGCTTGCCAGAGGGAAAAAGAGGAAGGGGCAGAATCACACACACACACACCTGTCGAGCAAGGAGCGCTGCAAACGGGGTAAAATTCCACGCGGCTTTTTTTCCTGATTATTTTTTCCCCACGGTGTTTTATTCCTCTTGCGTTGGGTTTTTTTTTGGGGGGGGGGGGCTTCAGGGGCTGGGCAGGCGCCGAGTCAGTCGTTGAGGCTTTGCCTTCCAGGAAGTAGGGCCCAGTCTAGGGCCCTTTTCTGAGAAAGGGCATCCCTCCCTCGCTCGGCCTCCAAGGAAACGCCACTGGCATCCCGAGGAATATCGATCATCTTCCTAATATTCCCCGAAAAGGTCACCCTATACATTAGACCGACTAGTAAACTGTACTGGCCAGGATAAAGGTGCGGCTTCCGAAGGGCGACCAAGCCTGGCTTCTGCCGGTCCCGGAGAAATGCTTCGTTAGGGCTTTACTTGTGAGTAAGGAAATCAATTAAAAGACGCTTGCTCCTCGGAAGGAAAGCCATGGCAAATGTAGACAGCACACTAAAAAGCAGAGACGTTACCTTGTCAACAAAAGTGCCTATAGTCAAGGAAGGCTATGGTCTTCCCAGTTGCAATGTATGGCAGTGAAAGTTGGGCCATAAGAAAGGCTGAGCGCCAAAGAATTGCGGCCTTTGAACTCTGGTGCTGGAGAAGACTCCTGCGAGTTCCTTGGACTGCAAGGCGATCAAACCGGTCAGTCCTAGAGGAGATCCACCCTGACTGCTCTTTAGAAGGCCAGATCCTGAAGCTAAAACTCAAATACTTTGGCCACCTAATGAGAAGGAAGGACTCACTGGAGAAGAGCCTCATGCTGGGAAAGGTTGAGGGCAAGAGAAGAAGGGGACGACAGAGAATGAGGTGGCTGGATGGAGTCACTGAAGCAGTAGGCGTGAGCTTAAATGGACTCCAGAAGATGGTAGAGGACAGGAAGGCCTGGAGGAACGTTGTCCATGGGGTCGTGATGGGTCGGACACGACTTCCCAGCTAACAACAACAAAGGAAATCAAAGCGACCCTTTGGGACAAGGATTTGGGATTGATCCTCAAAGGGGGGTGGGTGGGACTAAGAAGCAAAAAATTGCGAGTGGGTCTCCCTCCGGAGGCCTGTGTCCCCTTCCTTCCTGCGTGGCTTGTTCCCAGGTGCCTTAAAATCAGCGTTTCAGCAGCGTCTTCACGTGCTAAGCCAAGCAGCACGTCGAAACGGCGGCTGCTCCTGCGGCTAACCTAGTCCCGTGGAAAGCTGCTTGCTTTCGTGTCATCTCTAGGTTTGAACCGGTTTCTCTCAATTCCCTGTTAAATTGCTTTTTATTTTTTTATTTTTTTTGCTGTGTGTGTGTGTGTGTAAGAGGCGGTCAGGATCCGGACTTTCCACTCTCCATCCCATAATAATAAACAGAAGCCAAGCCCCTTTGATTTGAACGGAGATCGATTACAGTTAAACCAGCTTAGTTCTTCCCACGCTAGACTTTGGGGGCAGGTCGGAGACCTTGGTTTAAACGGAGCTTAACCCACCCCCCCACCCCCCTTCTCCTGATTTAATTGGTATTTCACTTGCTTGTGACCATCCTTGGTTGACTCAGCCTTCCATCCTTCCGAGGTTGTAAGATGAGGACCCAGATCGTTTGGGGGGCAGATATGCTGACTCCGTTAAACCGCTTAGACAGGGCTGCCTGTGAAGCGGTATATAAGTCTACGCGCTCTTGCCGTCCTTTACCTCCGACGCCCAAATCTTTTTAGTTGTACCTCGAGCAAGAGCTAAAAAAAAAATCCGTCCTTCTGTAATCCCGCCAGTCTTATTCCCACGATAGCCTAAACCACAGTCTAACTTGGCCATATTTTAACCTAAGCCTGTAGCCAGATTTGAGGTGTGAAAAATCAGAACGAGTTGATCCACCGGTGAAGCAGAGTTAAACGCGTGTTGGGGATACAAGCACAAAATATGCGGCTGTCACAAAGGGGAGGGGGCCCCGGCGGCTGTGCAAATGGAATAAATACAGATAAATAAATAAAATCCTTCAAGAACAGACCTTTCCAGATCCACTGAATGAAACAGTAAGTCAGGCGCAAGCGGTTTATCAAGCGCAAACCGATCATAGCCGCCTCCTGTTTTAGGATTGATCTCACCCCGTCCTTTAATTCGAATTATCAGCCAGGCCCGTCTATCGGCACGAAGGCCGATCGGCAGCAGGAATTCTTTTTAAAACTTGGTTTGAAAGAAAGCCTCATTGAACTTCAGGGAAAGCTTCCTTCGGAGGAATTAGATCCGCCACACAATAAAATAAAATAAAATAAAAAGTAAAGTAAATAAAAAATAAAATTAGCTTGTGAAAAATAAAACGGTTTAAAACGGGACCTTTTCCCTTTCAGCTATACAGTTCGTTCCTTTTGATGGAATTTAAATCCGAACTCGAAGTCGGTTTAAATGAATTAGCAACCCAAAAAAGGGACTGACGGGCAGATTAAGAATGAAGTCCCCCCCCCCCCAAATGGGTGGTTAAATGCTGCAGATATAAATAAAAAAATATATATTATGTCGGGGAGGGTCCAGAACCGTGATCTAGTGATCCAATGGTGCCTGATTTGAGATTTACTTCCGAGAAAAACTCATTCTGTTCACTCTTTGTGAATGTGATCTCCGTGTTTTAAGCCTGGATGTTCAGGCCGTGTCTTGTGAGTCGTAAGATACGTTTTAACCCTAGCGTTAAGCCTTGACGGCATTTCTTCCAACCCAGGGCTGTTGTGGATGAACCAGAGGCAGGTAGATCTCGTTGGAAACAGATTGATCGCTTTTAAGGATCCCGGGCGGCCTTGCTTCCCAGTCACTAGATTTCCCTTGTCGCTTGGACACCCCCACCCCATTTCCCCACGCCAAATAATTTAGGACAGCTCCCCATCGAGGCTTCCTCAGGACTGATGGGACTACAAGTCCCATCTTCCCCAACTGGAACTAGTAGCCAGACTAAATAACCTGGGCTATTGTCCCAGAGGGAGTGAAGCTGGATTGAACTGGATCACCCACTCACCCACCACCCCTTTGCGGCTCGGGAATTCAATGGACGGTAGTTTGTACCCGGGATCTCCCTTGATTGATTGATTGATTGATTGATTGATTGATTGGAAATGAACCTGCCGGGTTTGCCCCGGCCCCGTTTTAGAGATCCGAGCCAGTTAGAAGGGGAGGAGGGGAAGAAAAGCATACAAAAATTGGGGTGCCGTCGTTTTTCTTCAACTTGTTCGGGAGCAAGGAGTCTCCCAGATCGGGTGGATCGGCTCCTTTTCTCCCTTCTCGATCCCCCCGACCCAGCTGTTAGGATCGCTCGCTCTGCGCCGCGCTTTTCCAACCGGCGCTGCAGCCAAAGATCGGCGACTCTTTATTCTCTTTATTCGCCAGGTTCTTAGATCCAAACGGATCTGCTTTGTTTCCGGAGATCTCCCGCCGATCCGGTTGTCGTGGGGAGGCGTGGAAGTGGAAAGCGGGGGTGGGGGGCTTTTGCGCTCCCCCACCTTTGTTTCAAACCAGCTCCCGCGAAACGCCCGCCTGAGAAAGGGAGGCGGAGGAATCCGATTCGAATTCCTGCGGCTCGCCGCTGTTTGTCGGTTGGGTTGATGGCAGCTGAGGTGCGGAGGACTAGCGCCTTAGGGAGGCTGCGAGCAAAGAAAACGGGTTTCTCCGATTTACTCTGGAGTCAAGCGTCTTCGTGGCCTTCGAAGGAAAGGTGTATGTGTGTGTGTGTGTGGGGGGGGGGTTATCAAAAAAAGTTGGTGCTTTGGGGTGTATGCCCTTCCTCCTTTGGGGAAGGGGCAAAGTAGAAGCCCCGGATTTCCATGGGAGTCGAGAAAGTAGGGGAGGGGGCTTCCAACCGTTTTCCACAGAGAAAGAGGGACTTCTCTTAACCTACCTTTAAGCTGAGTCTTCGGAGAAGGGCGGGATATAAATGGGATTAAATTAAATTATTGCTATTAATCTGTTTCATCATTGGATAGAATTCTGCATTGATTTTTAACATTCCCCCCCCCCCTTTATTTAAGAGCAGGGAGAGTAAACGATTTACAGGTTGAAGTTTCAGATTCAAATAATTCCTGGCTGAAGGGGGGGTTGGTTGGGGGGGAAAGAATGGGGGGGGGTTTAAAAGAAACCCCAAAGTCAGAATTGTAAGACAAGGCTTGGAGCACAGGAAAATATTCTCTTCAGCTCCCCTCCCACGCAGATAGTCCTTGACTTAACAACCATTCCATCAGCGTCTTTCTGAAAATTGTGACTTAAGACAGTCCTTGCACTTATGACCACTGCAGCATTTTAGCCCTAATAAGCAGGCATATACATAGAATGAAGGCTACTGCTAAGCTTGTAAGCCGCCCTGAGTCTTCGGAGAAGGGCGGGATATAAATGGAATTAAAATTAAAAAAAAATTAAAAAAATTAAATCCTCATGGTCGCTTGTTCAAAATTCAGGAACTTGGCTGTTGCAGCATCCTGGGTCCAAATGACCACCATTTGCGACTCTCCCAACTGGTTTTCTGACAAACCAAATCAATAGGGGGAGCTGGATTCACTTAACAACCTGGCAATTCATTTAACAACGGATGCGATTCGCTTAACAATCGTGGCAAAAAGGTAAATTATCTTTGGACCTGACTTGCTGAATGAACATTTTGCTGACCAATGGAAATTCTGGTCCGGCACCATAATTCCTCTCCTAAGATTTGGCTGATCATAAATATATAAATAAAAAAGCAATTATGTATTATAAAAGCACACTGAAGAACGTGAGGTTTCTCCGCCTAGGCCAGGGGTAGGCAACCTCGGCTGTTTTATGACTCATGGACTTCAACTCCCAGAATTCCTGAGCCAGCATGGCTGGCTCAGGAATTCTGGGAGTTAAAGTCCATGAGGCATAAAAGAGCCGAGGTTGCCTACCCCTGGCCTAGGCCCAAAGCAAGGCATTATTTGAGCCTGGGACCACAATTTGTAAAGCTTTACTCGTGAGGAAGCTCCTTAAATCTCTCCCTGTTCTTACACCTCTTACCTGGGCCAGGAGTTTTAAAACAGAGCTTTTTTTTCTGCTCTTTCAATTTTTTTTCTTTTTCCTAAAAAAAAAAAAACCTTGTAGAGAGGGAGCAATTCCCTCTCTGGGAACTGGCTTCATCCCTCTGTCTCCCTCGGAATTTTCTCTGTCCCTTCTGTCACCAGCAAAACCATTTGATTTATTTATTCAGTTTCTACAACTGCCACCCAAGTGACTCAGAATCATCCTTGCCTCTACTAGCAAAATAAAAAAAAAAAGTTCAGCTTCGGATTAAATTTTGGGGCTGGGCTGATCCTGAAAAGGGATTGTTTCCACAAGCCTTTTTTTTTGGTGCTGACGCTTTCCTTCTCTTATTTATTTATTTATTTATTTATTTATTTATTTATTTATTTATTTATTTATTTATTTATTATGGGATCGTAGTGTTACCGTGAACGTATTTAATCCTGAACTCTCCCTCTTTTTCGTCCCCCCCCCCAAACAAGTATTCCTTCTAACTTTGTTGGAGGATGGATGGATGGATGTAGTGGGATTTTTAAGGGCATAAAAAGCAAAACAATAAGCAGATTCCCCCCCCCCTTTTTAATGAGTCTGATAAGTTTCACGCAGCCCTGTTTAAAAGAGGTCCGGATTTTTTTTTCCCCTCCCATTTTCTCTTTGCCTAACTTTTAACCTGCTTTCTCCTCTCTCCTTTACAGACCATCCTCAATTCCATGCATAAGTACCAGCCCAGGTTCCACATAGTCCGAGCAAATGACATCCTCAAGTTACCGTACAGCACTTTTCGCACCTACGTGTTCCCTGAAACCGACTTCATTGCGGTGACCGCTTATCAAAATGACAAGGCAAGAACTTGGTGGGGTATGCCTGGGTGGGTGGGTGGGTGGTGGGCGATTAAGGGCTGGGTCTCTCTTCCTTGATTTCTTGATTAGTCCCGTTTTTCAACTCTTAGAGGCTAGATTTGAAAAACCAAACCAGCTGAAACAGTAGGAGATTTCTGATGGGTAATTCAAGATAGGCTGCCATGATCCACGGAGGTTCCATTGAGCTTTAAGCTTCCTGGATTTGCCTCTTTTTGCTCCTCCTCCTCCTCCTCCTCTTCCTCCTCCTCCTCTTTTTTTTTAAGTCTAGGAATTTGAGGCAAGTAGCCACCCCATCAAAGTGGGGTGTAAGGCTAGTATTAGGGAAAGAGGAATCTAATCTCTGCTCTACGGTTTGTGACTGGAGGCTTGGCTTTCGGTCTTAAATATCTAACATGCAGGGTGGATTGATTTATTTAAGTTATGTCCTGCCTTTATTACTTTATACAGTAGGTAATTCAAGCCAGCGGACATATCCAATACTTCTCCCTCTTCCTATTTTCCCCACAACGGCAATCCTGTGTGGTGGGTTGGGCTGAAAGAAACGGACTGGCCCAAAGGTGCAGCTAGAACTCACCGACTACTAGTGACTGGCTCAAGGTCACCCAGTTGGCTTTCAAGCTTCTCCTGAGGATTGGCCCAAAGTCACCCAACTAGTTTTCAGGCCTAAGGCGGGACTAGAATTCTCAGAACTCCTGGTGAATGACCCAAACTCACCCAGTCAACTTTCGTGCCTCGAGACAGGACTAGAATTCACACCGGGTGGTTTTTCAGGCCAGCACCTTATCCGCTACACCAAACTGGCTCTCTATTAATATTAGAAGGGGGATACCTCATCCGTGCAACTTTTTGGTTATATATATAAAAAAATCTTCAAACAACCCCCCCTTCATCCTGCTGATTTTATTTTTTTTATTTTTTGGTCCTTTAGCGATATCTCCAAGGTTTTAAAGAGATGTTTCAGAGTCTTTATCTATCTTCCAGAAACATCTTCCCAAAAAAATTGCTTTCACACAGTTTCTCAGTGTTCATTTCCCCCCACCCCCACTTCCGGGGTGAGGGGAGAGGGAAATAATAGAATAAATAGAGAATTTGTTCACAAGAAACGGTAACCGTGGGTGACTGGAACCATTGCCGCATTCACATGAATCAGCCTTAGGGGCCTGATTCCCACAACTTCCTAAAACCATGGATGGGTTTTCGTGACCCTTTGAACCACCAGCTACTGTACTCAAGCCCATTAGAGCCAGTTTAAATATGTAAAAACAGCCCATGTAGTGCAGGCTATAGTTCCTATTTAGCTGAATTCTGCAAACTTTAGCCAACCCTGGATATAAATGGTGCTCGGAAACCCCATCCAAATTTCCCTGAATTTTTTGGTGGAGTGGTGGTGGAGCAGGGAAGCAGAGAACTAGGGGCTGAATTCCCCCAACCAGCTTATGCTGCCAATTGAGTAAATTGGTTGTATGCTTCTCCCACCCCCCCCACCCCACAAGGCATTAACCAGGAACTGACTTTATTTTTATTTATTTATTTATTAAATTTCCTGGCCGCCTGTTTCACCACAAGATCATTCCACTTACAACAACTAAAAATGAAACTATAAATATATGGAGGGAGGGAGACGTAAAGTCACATTCCAGTTTACAACACGATGCAAGCTGACTTGCAAAATGCGATTGCTAATTCAGTCACCGAAATTCTAACATCGCTCGGGTGGAGCATCAAAACAAGGCCAGAACTGTCTCCTAAGGGCCTCGGTAGGTCTTTACCTGACCTGGTTGTGGGAATCCAATTCCAGGTTTCAAACAGGTGTCCCCAAGAATCCGGAGAGCAGCTTTCTTGTAATACACGCAAAACAACAACAACAACAAAACTCTTTAAACCAGCATTCTTCTCATTGCAGCAAGCCTCTGTAAAAATGGTTTTTCGGAAAAGGCGCCTTTGGTTTGTGGTGCTCAGCCCTAGAAGGAAGGAAATTAGGCAGAGGAGAAGTTTTTAGTTTAAGGACAATTAGGGTCCGGATCCAAAGTATAAAACCCTGGCTGGAAATCGGATCCGGCAGCAAAGGAAGGATGCAGAGAAATTTCTTTTGCAAATGCTAGCAGGGAGGGACTCGGGCGAGAAGAGAGGAGTTTTTCATTGCTAGCCCCCCCCCCCCACTTATTCCCCCCTTTCGCTTGGGGGCTTTCTCTTCATGGTGGAGGCTTGTTAATCGGTTACGGCCTTCGCCCTTCAAATTTACGAGGCCACCAGGCGAGAGAAGCCCAGCCAGCCTGGGGGGGAAAGGGAAAAAAAAATTCCTGAAAATCTGACTTTTACAGATCTTGGGGTCTGGAGATGGGGTGGAGACCCATGTTCCTTCCTTTAATCCCTCCAAAAGGCCTAGCCCCACTTCTCTGTCTCCCCCCCCCCCCAATTCTCATTTTCTTCTATCATATTTTTTCAACATTCTGTTTTTTAAACCCCAGGGAATATAGTCCTTGACTTACAAAATTTTGCTTAGTGACAGTTCGAATTTACGACCGCACTGAAAAACGTGACATTGTTGGGGGGCAATATGTTTGGAGCAGGGGTAGGCAACCTTGGCTCATTTTATGACTCGTGGACTTCGACTCCCAGAATTCCTGAGCCAGCCATGCTGAGGAGAAAGGGAGAGGTTTCCATACTGAGCCATGCTGGGTCAGGAATTCTGGGAGTCGAAGTCCACGAGTCATAAAAGAGCCAAGGTGGCCTACCCCTGGTTTGGAGTGTTTCTGAACCTTATTTCCATTTTTTTCTCAGATCACCCAGCTGAAGATCGATAACAATCCCTTTGCAAAAGGATTCAGAGATACAGGGAATGGACGGAGAGAGAAAAGGTAAATTGAGAGTATATATATATTTTTTCCCCTTAGGGGAAAACATTCAACCTTAAAGTTGAATTTATTCCAATGGGCCAACGCCATTTTTTTTCATTTCTGCACTTTCTCCTTATCTTCGTTTGGCCATCCTAAATATAGTCCCTCGGGATTAAGATCTGTACTGGACTGATTTTGGAACAGGCATTCACAAAATTGTATTGCAATGTTGTTATCGGCAACCTTAGTGGCGTTTACTCTTTTGTGGGCAGCCTTACGAACTTGATCGAGTCTTCAGCTTGCTGAAAACAAGAGAAATTAACCCAACTTTGTAATCAAACACTGTGTTCATCCAAGGTGTTGAACTGTGGTTGGTTTAATCATGGTTTATTAAACAACCTTCTGCTGCCTGGGTTTTGATAGAACCTTGCCATAAACAAGGTTGCTGGATTTATATGCAACTCATTAAGTTGCAGAGAAGGGAGGAGAGGGGAGGGATGGGGGGAGGGGAGGGGAGGAGAGGAGAGGAGAGGAGACAAGGTTATGTTCCAATATTTGAGGGGCTGCCACAGAGAAAAGGGGCTCAACCTATTCTCTGAAGTACCTGAAGGCAGGACAAGAAGCAATGGATGGAAACTAATCAAGGAAAGAAGCAACCTGGAATTAAGGAGAAAGTTCCTAACAGTGGGGACAATTAACCAGTGGAACAGCTTGCCACCAGATGTTGTGGGTGCTCCATTACTCGAGGTTTTCAAGAAGAAGATTGGACCACCATTTGTCTGAAATGGCAGGCAACCTTGGCTCTTTTATGACTCGTGGACTTCAACTCCCAGAATTCCTGAGCCAGCATGGCTCAGCTTGGAAACCTCTCCCTTTCCCTCAGCATAGCTGACTCAGGAATTCTGGGAGTTGAAGTCCACAAGTCATAAAGCGGCCTAGGCCTAGGCCAGGGGTAGGCAACCTTGGCTCTTTTATGACTCGTGGACTTCAACTCCCAGAATTCCTGAGCCAGCATGGCTCAGTATGGAAACCTCTCCATTTCTCCTCAGCATGGCTGGCTCAGGAATTCTGGGAGTTGAAGTCCACAAGTCATAAAAGAGCCAAGGTTGCCTACCTGTGGTCTAGGTTGTTTTTTGCTCCAGGTTTAATAGCAGTCAGCAGCCCTTTAGCCAATGGCAGCACAGAGGCCATTTTGGCTATCTAAGAACCTAAGCAGGGGGAGGCCCGGTTAGCAATTGGATGGGAGATCACTCATTGATTCCTGGGAGGCCAATTAGGCTGAGAAATTAATCAACTGAGAAAACAGCATCAAGGTCCTTCCGCACTGCCGTCAAGCATATAACACAGATTTTTGAGCAGGAATCCATTTTGCTCAAAAGTGGCTCGGCTGTAGTGAGGTGATGTCCATTTCTGGTTTAGATGGGAACTTTTGTGGTACTGTCACCTGGGGTTGTTTTTTTTTTTGACCTCGAGAAGTAAAACAGACTACAGGTAGTCCTCGACTTACGACCACAATTGACCCCAAAATTTATGTCATTAAATGAGACGTTTGCGAAGTGAGCCTTGCCCCAGTTTACAACCTTTCTTCCCACAGTTATTAAAGGAACCACTCCAGTTGATAAGTTAGTAACCTGGTGGTTAAATGAATCTGGCTTTCCCATTGGCTTTGCTGGTCAGAAAGTCACAAAAAGGGACCCCATGACCTTGCGACACAGCGCTGCAGTCATAAATATCAGCCCGTTGCTAAGCATCTGAATTTTGATCACATGATCATGGGGATGCTGCAAAGGTCGTAACTGTGAAAAGCTGTCATAAGGCACACTTTTCAGTTCTAACTTTGAACGGTCACTAAATGAACTATTGTAAGTCGAGGACTATCTGTTGTAAGGGACCTTGGAGGTCTTCTAATCCAGCCCCTCTGCTCAATCAGGAGACCCTACTACGCCTATGTGTCTCAACCTTGGCAACTGGGAGATGCGTGGACTTCAGCTCCCAGAATTCCTCAGCCAGCTCAAGCAGGAGATCCTGGCAAGTCTGGCTGGGGAATTCTGGGAGTTGAAGTCCACGCAACTTCCAGCTGCCCAGGTTGAGAAACAGCGCTCTACACATCATCCCAGGCAAAATGGCTGCCCAATCTCTTCTTGGAAAGCTCCAGTGATTGAGCACCCACAAATTCTGGGGATGAGAGGGAGAAAGAAGTTGGGGGAGAGGGACTCAGACCCTCTGAAAGGCTGACGCTGAAGATTAAAATCTGTCCCCCTCCCCTTCTTTTCCCCCACTGAAAGGAAACAGCTGACTCTGCCTTCCCTGAGGATGTATGAGGACCCCTGCAAGCAGGACAGAGACGGGGGCGAATCGGATGCCTCTTCTTGTGAACCTGGCCCAGTTCAGGAGTCCCTTCACTCCCCTTTGGCCACAACGCCCAGCCCTTTGCGGGTCCACCGAAACAGCAGAGGTGAGGATCTTTGGGGAGGGGACCATAGCCCACACGGGGGGATGGAGAGGCGGGTCCTTCTCCAAATGGAGGGGGGGGGAAAGCCACCCCGGTTCCAATCCATTTTCCCCCTTTAAAAAAGTTTGAACTTCTTCCATGAAAAAAAGCCCAAAAAACATATCCGTAGTCCCCTACGTATGACCACAGTTGAGCCCATCTCTGTTGCTAAGCGTGACAGTGGTTATTTGTCCCATTTTGCAACCTTTCTGGCCATGGTTGTTAAGTGAATCGCTGCAGTTGTTAAGTGAGTAACAGGGCTGCTAAGCAAATCTGACTTTGCTTGTCAGAAGTTCGCAAAAGGGGATCACATGACCCCGGGACACTGCAACCGTCATTAAGTACATGCCAGTTGCCAAGAGTCTGGATTTTGGTCACGTGATCAGGAGGATGCTGCAATGGTTGTACGTGTGAAAAATGGTTGTAAGTCATTTTTTCCCCAGTGCCGTTTGTAACTTTGAACAGTCACTAAACAAATGGTTGTAAGTCAAGGGCTACCTGTACTGCTGTGTGGTCTAACTCTTCCTCAAATTATAATCATAAGAATCAACATCCCTACCCCAGTTAATTTACGCAGGTAGTCCTCAACTTATGACCACAACTGAGCCCAAAGTTTATGTTGTTAAGTGAGAAATTTGTTAAGTGAATTTGTCCCATTTTACGACTCTTCTAGCCACATTTGTTAAGTGAATCACTGCCGTTGTTAAGTTAGTAATGCGGTCATTAAGTGAATTTGGCTTCTCCATTGTCTTTGCTTGTCAGAAGGTCGAAGGGGATCACCTGATCCCAGGAAACTGCAACTGTCATAAATATGAATCAGCTGTTGCAATGGTCATAAGTGTGAAAAACAATCATAAGTCACTTTTTTCAGGGCCATTGTAACTTTGAACGGTCTCTAAGTGAACTGTTGTAAGTCAAGGACTATCTATATTTTGCTGTAGTTGGAGATTTGCAGGTAGGTCCCAAAGGGGTGAGAAACAGTGATGTTTCTTAGCTTAAATTGTGTTTATTCATGGATCAGATCCTACAACTATGTCTCTCAACGTTGGCAATTTGAAGATGTTTGGACTGCAACTCAAAAAAATTTTTCCCCAATATTTTAATATTTAAAATATTTTTAAAATATTTTCTGCAGAGAATTATCTCTCTGATGCCTTC
>NC_139512.1:353681856-353739356 GCF_947247035.1 Vipera ursinii | reverse complement strand
CACGTTTGAGAAGCACCGTAAATGCTTCTCAGTGCTCCTCATGGCTAGCTGGGGAACTCTGGGAGTTGAAGTCCGCAGATCTTAAAGGTGACACGTTTAAGTAGCACCGTAAATGCTTCTCAGTGCTCCTCATGGATAGCTGGGGAACTCTGGGAGTTGAAGTCCGCAGATCTTAAAGGTGACACGTTTAAGTAGCACTGTAAATGCTTCTCAGTGCTCCTCATGGATAGCTGGGGAACTCTGGGAGTTGAAGTCCGCAGATCTTAAAGGTGACACGTTTAAGTAGCACCGTAAATGTTTCTCAGTGCTCCTCATGGATAGCTGGGGAACTCTGGGAGTTGAAGTCCGCAGATCTTAAAGGTGACACGTTTAAGTAGCACCGTAAATGCTTCTCAATGCTCCTCATGGATAGCTGGGGAACTCTGGGAGTTGAAGTCCGCAGATCTTAAAGGTGACACGTTTGAGAAGCACCGTAAATGCTTCTCAGTGCTCCTCATGGCTAGCTGGGGAACTCTGGGAGTTGAAGTCCGCAGATCTTAAAGGTGACACGTTTAAGTAGCACCGTAAATGCTTCTCAGTGCTCCTCATGGATAGCTGGGGAACTCTGGGAGTTGAAGTCCGCAGATCTTAAAGGTGACACGTTTAAGTAGCACCGTAAATGCTTCTCAGTGCTCCTCATGGATAGCTGGGGAACTCTGGGAGTTGAAGTCCGCAGATCTTAAAGGTGACACGTTTAAGTAGCACCGTAAATGCTTCTCAGTGCTCCTCATGGATAGCTGGGGAACTCTGGGAGTTGAAGTCCGCAGATCTTAAAGGTGACACATTTGAGTAACCTTGAAATAGGCTGCACAGGAACCACTGGATCCAGTTCCTGAACAGTCCCCGAAAAAATATTTGGGTGTGAGATTTTGAGAATGGGTACTTTCTCAGCCTGGAGAATTCTAAGTTAAACTCAGGTAAACCTCCACTTGCAACAGACCTTTTGAAGTTAGAAGGGCACTGAAAAAAAATGACTTATGACTGTTTTTCACACTTATGTCCATTGCAGCATCCCCGTGGTCACATGATCAAAATTCAGATGCTTGATGATTGCAGTGTCCCGGACTCGTGTGATCAAATTTTGCGACCTTAAGCCAAATCAAAGCCAGATTCGCACAACAATCATGTTCCTAACAACTTAACCGTGGTAAGAAAGGTTTTAAAAGGGGGCAAAATTCACTTAACAAATGTCTCGCTTAGCAACAGAAAATTTGGGCTCAATTGTGGTCGTAAGTTGAGGACTACCTGTAGAGGCTGGTAATTAAGTTCCTCCACTTTTTCAAACCGAGTTCAAACCTGAGTTCCAGGCTTGCTTTAAGGAGGTTTTCTCCGATCAGCCCCAATTGCTTGGGTTCGTATATGGCTTTTAGCCATCAATCATAGTTTCCATGAATCTGTGGATACGTTTACTGATCAACCGGAGTGAAATGAAACCGAGCCAATTAGAGCTTAGTAAAAGTGGAAACTTAAATTTTGGGTCTGGGAAATGGAACTACCACCACGCAAAACTCTTGGGCTGAGTTTGCTTGACCTCCTAGCAAGTGGAGAGTGTTAAGAACTCTGCAGTTACATTCACACGACCTGGTAAACTGGATTAGTTTTAACCTTGGCTTTTTGGAGGGAGCACGTGGTGACCTAAGGGAGTTAGCCCCCCTGAACCCAGTAAAAGTACGTATAGTCCTCGACTTACGCCCACAATTGAGCCCAATTGTTGCTAAGCAAGACCTGGTTAAGTCAATTTTGTCCCATTTCATGACATTTCTTGCCACAGTTGTTAAGTTAGTAACACGGTTGTTATGCGAATCTGGCTTCCCCATTGATTTTGCTTGTCAGAAGGTCACTGCGACCGTCATAAATACGAGTCAGGTGCCAAGCATCTCAATTTTGGTCACCAGATACGGTGATGACGCAATGGTCTTTCTCCTTAGTATGGATAGAGGAATCCTCCAAATGGGGTTGTTAATGGCGGAATTGCCCATAAACCAGGTTTGGTTCTTTTCAGGAGAGAATAACTCCCATGAATGTCTATGGAGATTCTCAAATATCCAGGTCATGGTTGTCCTTAAGGTGCCTTTCCAAAAAGCAACCAGACTTCCTTGGCTTAACATTTTGTTTCTCATCCAGAATAGAGTAGAATAGAATAGAGCTGGAAGGGACCTTGGAGGTCTTCTAGTCCAGCCCCCTGCTAAAGCAGGAGAACCTATACTATCTCAGACAAGTGACCATCCAGTCTCTTCTTAAAGACCTCCATGTGATGGAGCGCCCACGATATCTGGAGGCAAGGTGTTCCACTGGTTAATTGTCCTCACTGTTAGGAAGTTTCTCCTTAATTCCAGGTTGCTTCTCTCTTTGGTCAGTTTCCAACCACTGTTTCTCGTCTTTCCCTCTGGTGCGCTGGTGAACAACGTGACCCCCTCTTCTTTGTGACATCCCCTCAAGTCCTGGAAGACAGTTATATGTCCCTATTATCCTCCTGTTTGATAGGCTAGACCAGGGGTAGGCAACCTTGGCTCTTTGATGACTCGTGGACTTCAATACCCAGAATCCCTTGAACCAGCTATGCTGGCTCAGGAATTCGGGGAGTTGAAGTCCACGAGTCATCAAAGAGCCAAGGTTGCCTACTACCCCTGGATAGACTTTCCTGCCTTTCCTTCCTGAGAAGGGGGTTGGACTAGAAGACCTCCAAGGTCCCTTCCAGATCTATTATTTTATTTTATTCTATCTTGGGACATCAGCTAGGCTGGATTAGTGATATTTTTGTTATTGTTGTTACTGATCTCTTCTGCACGCTTTGCCATTTTTTTGCAATTGTGGTCTGTGGGTCCGATCCTTATAGAAAGAAATACTTTTTGTTTTTACCTAAAGAGTGATTGTTGCTCGAAAAAACAAGATATGTTCAAATCTGGCCTCTAGGTTATTATTATTATTATTATTATTATTATTATTATTATTATTATTATTATTAATAATAATAATAATAATAATAATAATAATAATAATAATGAGTCCTTCGAGAGAAGGGTGGTATACAAATTAAATAATAATAATAATAATAATTATTATTATTATTAATAATAATAATAATAATAATAATAATAATAATAATAATAATAATAATAATAATAATTTAATTTGTATACCACCCTTCTCTCGAAGGACTCAGGGCGGTGAACAGGGCAATAAATACTAAAATACCAAAATACAAAAATTAAGAAGAGATTAAACCATAATGCCCAGTACAGCAAATAAATTACATAAAAACAGTAATAAAACCCAAACCCATCAGACCAGGCCGGCTTGTTCAAACAAATAGGTCTTTAGATCATGTCGGAAGGAGCGAAGGTCGGGAGCTTATGCCATCCTCCCCGCTGTAGTTTGCTTATGGCACCCTCTGCATCCAGAAATTGGGGTGAATGGAGTAAATTTTGGTTAAATTAAGCGTGGCTAAGCAGGGTCACCTGAGTAGTGCAAATGGGTGTGGAGCCTTCATGGCTGCAGGATGTTCTGTCCTGGGTCCCTTCCCCGTTGAAGACAGGCCCCCAGGCTGTTGGGGATGTGTTGTCTACATCTCCAACTGAAGCGCAAATGGATCCTGCAGTCTGCAACGTTTTCTGGAAATCCATCCATCCATCCTCTCGGACGCCATCCGAAGGGCGTCCATCCCAAAGTGCATGGCAAAATGTCTATGGAGATTCTCAGTCATCCAACTCACGGTTGTCCCAAAGGTGCTTTTTCAAGAGGCTTTCTTCAAGTTGCCTCCTGAAAAAGCACCTTTGGGACATGATAGCCGTGTTCCAATATCTCAGGGGCTGCCCCAAAGAAGAGGGAGTCAAGCTGTTCTCCAAAGCACCTGAAGGCAGGACAAGAAGCAACGGAGGGAAACTAACCAAGGAGAGAAGCAACCTGGAACTGAGGAGAAATTTCCTGACAGTTAGAACAACTAACCAGTGGAACAACCAGCCTCCAGAAGCTGTGAATGCTCCAACACTGGAAGTCTTTAAGAAGAGACTGGACAGCCATTTATCTGAAATGGGATAGGATTTCCTGCCTGAGCAGGGGGTTGGACTAGATGATCTCCAAGGTCCCTTGCAACATCATCATCATCATCATCATCATCATCATCATTATCATTATTATTATTATTATTATTATTATTATTATTATTATTATTATTATTATTATTATCTTCTGGAGGCAGGTTGTTCCACTGGTTAATTGTTCTAACTGTCAGGAAGTTTCTCCTTAGTTCCAGGTTGCTTCTCTCCTTGATCAGTTTCCATCCGTGGCTTCAATCATGACCTGGATGATGTAGAATCTCCAAAGACAGGATGGAAGGCACTTTCCTGTTGAAGCTTAGGAAGGCATTTGTATGAGTGATTTGATACTGGAGTCAAGGGATATTTATTTATTTATTTATTTATTTTTATTTTATTAGACTTATACACCGCCCTCCTCTCGTAGGACTCAGGGCAGTTCACAAGGTTTTTTTAAAAACAATACAACAAATTACAAAATTTAAAAACAATTAAAATGATTACACTAACCTTGAACTAAAAACCCCAATTACAATTAAAATACAATTAAAACCCCAGTTAATACTCTCAGTCCAGGCCAGAAAGCTCGAAGAGCCAGGTCTTCAGGTCCCGGCGGAATGAGCGAAGGTCAGGGGCAGTCCTAAGCTCTACAGGCAGCTGTAAAGTCTTCTTCTTTGGTTGAGTTCGATTCGATTTACATCTCTGTAGAGAGCAAAGGGTTGGACTAGATGACCTTAAGGTTTGTTCACCAATCCTAATTTCTCCTTCGTTGGGGTTTGCAACCGATTCCCTTTTTGTAAACGCAAGGGGAAAAGTGACTGTAAGCAGTGCAAGTGGGACAGCCGGCTACAGCTAGCCCTTGACTTACAACTGCAATTTAGCCAAAAACATCTGTTGCTAAGTGAAACATTTAAGTGAAGTTTGCCCCATTTTACGACCATTCATGCCACCGTTGTTAAGTGAATCACTGTAGTCATTAAGTTAGCAACACGGTTGCTAAGTGAATCTGGCTTCCCTCCTTCGCTCCGCTTGTCAGAAGGTCGCAAATGGGGACACTGCAACCGTCATAAATATGAGTCAGTTGCCCAGCATTTGAATTTTGATCATGTGACCGTGGGGATGCTGCAACGGTTGTTAAGTGTGAAAAACTGGGTCATAAGTCACTTTTTTCAGCGCTTTGAACGGTCATTAACTGAACTGCATTTTCAAGAAATGGGTGCGAAACACCGCGTATAGCAAATTTATCCCACTACCTCTCTTTTCAAAGGATTTGAAACAATGCTTTTATTTCAAAAGTGGTTCTTTGGTTATTATTTTTTCCTCAGCCAAGGGGGGAAAAATAGTTTGATTAATCTAGTCATGCACACATGAGTTAGTTCAAAGCAAAAAGTACCATTCCCAGAGGTTAAAAGATAATTTTCAGCTAATCTCTCCTTAAAAGAAAATGCCTCTTAGATTCATTAAAAGCCCCAGATTTGTGCCCCTAAACTCACACTTTTATCAACTAGCCTCCAAAGAGCTCTATCAACTGAATATTGTGGATTTCATCTTAAAATAAAACGGTACTTATTGTAGCAAGAAGGAAAAAAAACTCTATTAAAATGCAAGCATAATAACCTATGTCACCCTTCCCAACAGAAAATTGCATTTAGTGATCCAATGAGATTTTTATTTAAAGCCTCGGGTTCTGCAGATGCTTGTTGTTTTTTTTTGTTTTCATCCGTTACTGTAGACTAAAAAAACAGAATAGAATAGAGCTGGAAGGGACCCTGGAGGTCTTCTAGTCCAGCCCCCTGCTCAAGCAGGAGAACCTACACTGGACTAGAATTGAGGAAAGTTATAAGAGTTTACAGGACATTTGTGAAATCTATACAGTTTAGGCACGGCTCCTAGAATACATCAAAATTTGCTTTAGTCTGCCAAGAAGGCATGGAATAAAAACAAGAAAAGTGGATTGATGACGATGTGTGATTAATTTTGTGTCAACTCTTAGTGACAGGGCAGCTAAATTTTTCCTCGTGACAGTTGTTAAGTGAGTAACACGGTTGTTAAGCGAATCTGGCATCCCCATTGGTTGTCAAAAGGTTGCAAAAATGGATCCCATGACCCTGGGACACTGCAACCGTTATAACTGTGAGTCAGCTGCCAAGTTGTCAAAATTTTGGGGGTGCTGCAATGGTTGTAAGTGTGGAACACAGTCACAGGTCACTGTTTTCAGTGAGGTTGTAACTTTGAATGGTCACGGAATGGATGGCTGTAAGTCACTGCAGTGATTCGCTTGCTGGGCACAGCAAAAACGTCTCAGAATCAAGTGGGGCTCACTTAACTAGCGCCTTGCTTAGCAATGGAAGTTCCAGTTCCAGTTGTGGTCATAAGCTGAGGACTAACTGTAAGCAGAGAGATCAGGCACTCACTCCTGTTGCAAGATATCAAAGAACTTGCAAGCCTGTCCCAGTTTTATGTATGAAACACCCCAGTTGGGTTTAGTGGTTAAGGCAGAAAGCAGGAGACTGTGAGTTCAAGTCCTGCCTTAGCTGTGAAAGCCAGCGGGGAAGACTTTGGGCCAGGAAACTGTGAGTTCTAGACCCGCCTTAGGCATGAAAAACCAGCTGGGTGACTTTGGGCCAATCACTGGGAGAAGGAGAGTTCTAGTCCCGCCTTAGCCATGAAAACCAACTGGGTGACTGTGAGCCAATCACTGGGAGATGGAGAGTTCTAGTCCTGTCTTAGGCATGAAAACCATCTGGATGACTTTGGGCCAATCACTGGGAGATGGAGAGTTCTAGTCCTGCCTTAGCCATGAAAACCAGCTGGGTGACTGTGGGCCAATCACCGGGAGAAGGAGAGTTCTAGTCCTGCCTTAGGCATGAAAACCATCTGGATGACTTTGGGCCAATCACTGGGAGATGGAGAGTTCTAGTCCTGCCTTAGCCATGAAAACCAGCTGGGTGACTGTGGGCCAATCACCGGGAGAAGGAGAGTTCTAGTCCTGCCTTAGGCATGAAAACCAGCTGGGTGACTTTGGGCCAAGCACTGGGAGAAGGAGAGTTCTAGTCCTGCCTTAGGCATGAAAACCAGCTGGGTGACTTTGAGGCAGTCACTCTCTCTTAGCCCAAGCCACTTTACAGGGTTGTTGTTGTGGGGTACATAGGAGGAAGAAGATGTGTTGGATGTGTTTGCTGCCTTGAGTTATTTGTAAAAATAATAAAGGATAGATAGATAGACAGACAGACAGAGATACATAGAGATGGATAGATAGAGATGATAGATAGAGATACATAGATAGACAAATAGATATAGAGATAGACAGACAGATAGAGAGAGATAGAGAGAGAGACAATAGATAGATAGGAAAGAAAGACAGACAGACAGAAAGAAAGAAAGAAAGAAAGAAAGAAAGAAAGAAAGAAAGAAAGAAAGAAAGAAAGAAAGAGTTAAATCAGGGATGGGAGGGCCATATTTTGAGTCCCAGAAGAGTGAATTGTGTCTTTTTAAGTATAGCCCCTTTTGTGCATTAGGAACCAGACAATGGTGCCAATGATTAGACAATAGAGCAAGGCAGATCTATGATCTGTTTTATGTAACAAGTCCACCCCAAACCTTGGAGGAGCAACAACAGTCCGGCCTTCCCCACCCAGGCAGTTATTTGGGAGCTAGAAGCCGGATGTATTTTGACCTCTTTGTGGGTTTTCGTCCTCCCAACCGGCACAAAAAAAGCTGCAGCCTACGTCACCAAATTCTCACGCATGGCTGCTTTTTTTTTTAAAGCAGTTTCTAGTCCTTAAGGATGCAAACGGTGCCTTAGAGTTTATGATAAGCAGATGTGGAATTATGCCATCCTGTTTGTACATTTACGGTAAGTTTCAAGATGGCTAAAAACAACAACAACAACACAAAAAAAACCACCCAGTTCTCCAAAGCTGAGTTAAAGCTGACGTTGCATCCGGAATCCCTGCCTGCCTTGATATGGCAGCAAACATTCACAACTTTTGCAGTAGCCCAGTGAGGAAAATAATAATAATAATAATAATAATAATAATAATAATAATAATAATAATAATAATAATAATAATAATAATAAAAATAAAATAATAATAATAATAATAATAATAATAATAATAATAATAATAATAATAATAATAATAATAATAATAATAATCGTACAGGGACTGTGAGCTGCTGGTGTGGATCAAAATATCTTTTCAGAAATCTCCTCCGTCAGAGAGAGAGAAGAAATGTCTTTAATGGTTTCAGGGAAAGCATTGGACAGCCGTTTGTCTGGAATTGTATAGGATCTCCTACCTGAGCAGGGGGTTGGACTAGAAGACCTTTCGAGGTCCCCCCCAACCCTCTGGTTCTACATTCTGTAAATAAATAAAAAATGCCCAATTATCTTCTCCAGGGCAAGAATCCTCTTGGAGCACTGATAGGAACGCAGTTCCCTCCTGGGCAGGAAAATTCGGAGAGCAAGCGTGCTTTTACAGGATGTTTTTTGTTTGAGATTCGATAAAAAATTTTTAGTTGTCATTGTTTCTTTGATTTCAATAGACACCCATCTCAGGTTTGTTAGAGGCCATCGCCTTAAACAAAGGCAGGATATAAATAAATAAATGCATAAATGGAAAAAAAATATATAAGCAGAACTTTTGGTTGCTTCTCACTAATTTCATTATTTTATTTTATTATTTTATTTTATTTCATTTTTATTTTATTTTATTTTATTTTATTTTAAATTTTATTTCATCATTTTATCTTACCTTATCTTATCATCTTGTCTCATCTAGTCTTGCTTTGCTTTGCTTTATTTTATTTTATATTTTATTTCATCTTATCTTATCTCATCTCATCTCATCTTATCATCTTATCTTGTCTTGTCTCATCTTGCTTTGTTTTGCTTTGCTTTGCTTTGCTTTATTTTATTTTATTATTTTATTTTATTTTATTTTATTTTATTTTATTTTATTATTTTATTTATTTTATTTTATTTTATTTTATTTTATTATTTTATTTTATTTTATTATTTTATTTTATTTTATTTTATTTTATTATTTTATTTTATTATTTTATTTTATTTTATTTTATTTTATTTTATTTTATTTTATTTTATTTTATTTTATTTTATTTTATTTTATTTCTTCTATAACTGCCTGTCTCAGCAAGAGGCAGGAAGGGCACGTGTTTGTTAAAAGCCATTAATCTATCAAAGATGGACTATAAATGAATGCAGAAAGAAGTGCATAGATAGATAGATAGGAAAGAAAGAAAAAAAAGAAAGGAAAAAGAAAGGAAAAGAGGAGAGAAAGGAAAAAAGAAGGGAGCAAGGGAGAGAAGGAAGGAGGGAGGAAGAAAGAAAGAAAGAAAAGAAAAGAAAAAAGAAGGAAGGAAAGAAAGAAAGAATGGAAGAAAAAGGAAAAAGGAAGGAAAAAAGAAAGGAAAGAAGGAAGAAAGAATGAAAATAAAAAAGGGAAAAAAGGAAGGAAGGAAGGAAGGAAAAAAGAAAGAGAAAGAAAGAGAAAGAGAGAAAGAAAGAAATAAAACCTCTACTCACTTACTTACTTACTAACTTATTTATCTATAATATTTGTTCATAACCTGAAAACTATCTGTATAAGAACTTTAGGTTAATATAGAAGTATCAAATAGAAAGCAGAAGAACGTTATGGATGGAAGTCAAAATTTGAAGTCTGGGAACACGGTTTCTCGATCACGACCACAAACGTTTTTAATAACATTCGGTTGTTGGAAAAGGCGCTACCATATACTAACTCAGCTTTTCCCTGACAACAAACGGAAGGAGATATCAGTAGAAATGGCCGGGAGATGTAAAATCAGATTATTTTCAACATTTCCTCTCCTGCCTATACAGACGGCCATTTTATCTAGACAGGGGTCCCCAACCGTGGCGACTTTAAGACTGGTGGACTTCAATTCCCAGAATTCCTCAGCCAAGTCCTTTTCTGGGAGTTGAAGTCCACCAATCTTAAAGTCGCCACGGTTGAGGACCCTTGATCTAAATATTCTGATTTGGAACGGGAGAAGAGCATCTGAAATGCAAAGGTGCAATATTCCAATGTTTCTTTTAATTTCCCAGAGTTTCCAATACATAAGGATTTTTTTTTTTAAAAAAAAGCACCTGGAGTTTTATCTGTTCTTCTTAATTGCGTTACTCTTTTTATGCTTCATTTTGTTTGGCTGAAATTGTTGCTGTCTCATAGCTGTAGATAAAGTTATTCCAAGGAAGGGCAATTAATTTTCCCAAGGAGTCACAGGAGAAATGCAGACTGTTGTGGAGGATCGAAACAATAGGACCAACACACTGCAGGTCGTCCTCAATTTACAACAGTTCATTTGCTGACTATTCCAAGTTACAACGGCACTGGAAAAAAGTGACTTGCGACCGTTTTTCACAGTTACGGCCTTTCCAGCATCCCCATGGTCATGTGATCAAAATTCAGCCGCTTGCGAACCGACTCATACTTACGACCATTGCTGTTTCCTAAGATCACGTGATCCTCTTTTGTGACTTTCTGACAAGCAAAGTCCATGGGGAAGCCAGATTCACTTAACAACCGTGTTGACTAACTTATCAACTGCGGCAGGACAGGTCGTAAAACGGGGCAAAACTCACTTTGAAAATGTCTCACTTAACAACAGAAATTTTGGGCTCCATTGTGGTCATAAGTGGTGGAGCAGCGGGCTAATGCCTCCTTAAGTAACAACAGCTGCCTGCAATTAGTGCAGGTTCGCATCCCACCAGGCTCAAGGTTGACTCAGCCTTCCATCCTTCCGAGGTAGGTCAAATGAGGACCCAGATTGTTGGGGGCAATTAAGCTGACTTTGTAATAATGCCGCTTGGGGTGTGTGTGAAAGCCCTAATAAGCAGGCATAGACATAGAATGAAGGCTACTGCTAAGCTTGTAAGCCTCCCTGAGTCTTCGGAGATGGGTGGGATATAAATGGAATTAAAAAAAAAAAAAGTCGTAAGGACTAGCTGTACTGCGAAGATGTGTAGACCTGCACGCACAAACACATATTTAAATTGGGGAAAAAATAGGTAGCAGTCATCTTCAAAATAAAAGCAATATTGCGTCTATGGCGTACACTTACTTATTCACATTTGATTTTTAATTTCAATTGATCTCACTCTGGCTGGACAGGAACAAGCCAAAGGAACAGATGCGGTCTCCATGCGGAGGGGGAGGGGGGGCGTAAAATGCCCAGGTATTTTTTTACATGCCTGTCTTAAGTGCTTCAATATTGAGAGATTGCATAAATGGTTTTCCAAATTGAGATTGCATTTCTGTGCATGCTTACCTGGGGGGAAAAAAAATGAATTAGGTTTTTCTTTGGCGAGACATTGTTGAATGAAAAATCTTCATCAGGGTCCAGTCTAAGCCGGGAATAAACAACATGGAGGCTGCTTTAAAAAGAAGCTTGTCGTTTATTGAAGAGGAGAGCCAGACAGAAAGATGGCTCTGGGGAAAAACTGACCACATGGAGCAAGGAGTGGTGGGTTTTTATACCTTCTGGGGCTTTTGAGGTTGTTTCTTGTTCCTGTTTGAGGCTTTGTATTTCCTGTGTGATGTACTTTGACCTGAGTCTGAGTATGCCCTTTTGGTATTGGTAAAAGGTAAAGGTTCCCCCACACGTGCGTGCTAGTCGTTTCCAACTCTAGGGGCCGGTGCTCATCTCCGTTTCAAAGCCGAAGAGCCAGCGCTTGTCCGAGGACGTCTCCGTGGTCATGTGGCCGGCATGACTAGACGCTAAAGGCGCACGGAACGCTGTTACCTTCCCACCGTAGTGGTCCCTGTTTTTTTACTTGCATTTTTACGTGCTTTCGAAGTGCTAGGTTGGCAGAAGCTGGGACCAGTAACAGGCACTCACTCCTTTATGCGGCACTCGGGATTCGACCCGCCAAACTGCCGACCTTCTGATGGACAGGCTCAGCGTCCTAACCCACTGAGCCACCGCGTCCCCACCGCGTTAATCCTATTAGGTTTAATGTTCTTAGAGTTTGGGTGGGGTTATGTAGATTTTAGGGGTCTTTGTCTTTCTAATCTCATCAGCTTCTAGCTTCCTGGGTCCCTTTCCCTTTCTGAAAGGGTTATCACATCTGCATTTCTAAAATCTGGCCTCTGCCTAGTTTCCACTTGGGGGAGAGGGGCTGGGGTTGGTTTCTGGGGACTGATTCCTGTCTTTTTTAAAGATTTTCTCCATTATTCCTTTGGGGGAAATATATTCTGCCTTTCTAATAACCCCCCCCCCAAATATTTCTTTCTTCTGGTTTCTTCCCACAACGTATTTCTATAGATATGTTTTTTCCGTGATTGCAGAATTTTTTCTGCGTTTGCAGCAGAACAACTTCCTTTAAAAAAAAAAAGAAGACTCTTATTTAGGTGTGTGAGGTTGGGGTTTTCCCCCCAAAAAAATTCATGTTTTTTTTCTTCATCCTGTGAGAATCTGGTTGCATTTATGACTTCTACAAAATCGCCACAGTTTGACCGTGTTTTGACTAACCCCACCCAGCTATTTACCTGAAAAGACTGCCGTATTTACTAGCGGGCCCCACTTCTGAACAGAACACTCAAAATACGGTATTGTGAAATGAAACTCAGGTTGCCCTGATAAATTATTTTGGCAGGTAGGATGGAAAACAGCCAAGCAACATGGTTTCATTTTTCTAGCAGGAAGAACAATCCAATTTAATTACAGTGTTCTAGTCCACATGACGAAGGAGAGAGAGAGAGAGAGAGAGAGAGAGAGAGAGAGAGGGAAGTTGAGTCACTGTTCCAATTAAGCATATGTTATAAAAGGCAATCTATAAATGATTTTATTTAAGGACAGTCCTTGACCTATGACTACAATTGGGCCCAACATTTCCTTTGCTAAGTAAGACACTGGCTAAGTCAGTTGTCCTACTTTATGACCATGTGTGCCACAGTTGTTAAGCAAGTCACTTTAGTTGTTAAATGTATCATGCAGTTGTTAAGGAAATCTGCTTTCCCTGGCAGATTTTGGCTGGCAAGATTAGGAATAGCTATCAATTAGACCAGGGGTCTTCAAACTTGGCCCTTTTATGACTTGTGGACTTCAACTCCCAGAATTCCTCAGCCAGGCACGCGTGCCTGGCTGAGGAATTCTGGGAGTTGAAGTCCACAAGTCATAAAAGGGCCAAGTTTGAAGACCCCTGAATTAGACAGTGGAATTCCATGACTATTGTAAATGTGTGATTGTTGCCGAGGATTATGTGACCCCCGAGGTCATTGTGACAGACATAAATACGAGGACCGGTCAAAACTTACTTTTTTGACCGCTGACGTAGCTTCAAACTTCAAGTATGCCATAAGTTGAATACTACCTGTATCGATCCAGAGAAATAACTTTTCTCCAGTGCAAATTTTTTGTAAGTCCTCTAAAAAGTGGCGGAATTATGTTCTGCACGTGACTTTCTTAAGATAGATCATCAGGACCACGTCACCCACCTCCCCAGAATTTACCAATTAAAACGCAATCCTCAAATGCTGGCTGAGGTATTCTGGGCGTTGAAGTCCACCCATCTTTAAATGGCTAAGGTTGAGAAACGAGGATTTAAATCTACCATCTTTGACACCAGGGGAAAAAAAAAACCCTCCTGTTTTCCAAAGTTTGAAATCCAGATGTATTTTTCTGTTCATCTCGGTACAGGTTGTCCTCAACTTACGACCACCACTGAGCCAACATTTCTGTCGTTAAGCAAGACAGTTGTTAAGTGAGCTTTGCCCCATTTTGCGATCTTTCTCGTCACAGGGGTTAAGTGACTGACTACAGTTGTTAACTTAGACACACGGTTGTTAAGTGAATCTCACTTCCCCATTGACTTTGCTTGTCCCAGCAACCGTCATAAATACAAGTCAGTTGCCAAGCGTCTGAATTTTGATCACGGCACCACGGGGATCTTGCAACGATCGAGCGAAAAACGGTCCTAAGTCACTTTTTTTCAGGGCTGTTGTAACTTCAAACCGTCACTAAATGAATTGTTGTAAGTCGAGGCCCACCTGTATTCCCAGATTTTCGAACTCAAGTCGAAAAAAGTCGAGCTTGCTGCTTTTAGCTTTCTTCGCCGGACGGCGTTTCCTTGGTTGATATTTTACGTTGCATTTAAAATTTATAATCCTGATTTATTTTTTTTAATGTAGCTGTTTTCTTTTATGGGTCACAGCCAAGCCGCTAAGGACTGGGCAGGATATACAGTTACTAAGCAAATAAATTGACGAAGGGTTTGATGTGGGTGGGAAACTGCCTGCAGTATTTATGGGAATAGAATGGGGAATGTTTTACTGGATTCACATGAAACCCAGCTGTAATTGCTCACAACTGCTGTGCAAATGAAAAAAAGCAATTGCTGTTCTGACAGCTTTGCACTTCTCCTGATTTTCTAGCACCAGGAAAAAAAAATGCACGGGAATGAGTGCAGAGGTAGCCCTTGATGTAAAAAAGATGTTGAGACTCTAGAAAGAGTGCAGAGAAGAGCAACAAAGATGATCGGGGGACTGGAGGCTAAAACATATAAGGAACGGTTGCTGGAATTCAGTATGTCTAGTTTAATGAAGAGAAGGATGAGGGGTGACATGATAGCAGTGTTCCAGTATCTCAGGGGCTGCCCCAAAGAAGAGGGAGTCAAGCCATTTTCCAGAACCCCTGAAGGCAGGACAAGAAGCAAGGGATGGAAACTCATCAAGGAGAGAAGCAACCTGGAACTAAGGAGAAACTTCCTGACAGTGAGAACAATTCACCAGTGGAACAACCTGCCTCCAGAAGCGGTGAATGCTCCAACACTGGAAGTTTTTAAGAAGAGACTGGACAGCCATTTGTCTGAAATGGTATAGGGCCTCTTAGTGGAGCAGAGGGTTGGACTAGATGACCTCCAAGTTCCCTTCCAATGTTGTTGTTATTATTATTATTATTATTATTATTATTATTATTATTATTATTGTTGTTGTTGTTGTTGTTATTAACAACATTAATAAATGTAAGTCACATATAAACACCAGAGGGTAAGACAAGAAACAATGGATGGAAACTAATCAAGGAGAGAAGCAACCTAGAACTCAGGAGAAACTTCCTAACAGTGAGGACAATTAACTAGTCGAACTCCTTGCCTCCAGAAGTTGTGGGCGCTCCATCACTGGAGGTTTTTAAGAAGAGACTGGAGAGCCACCTGTCTGAAATGTAGAGGTTCTCCTGTTTGAGGGCAAGGTTGGACTAGAAGACCTCCAAGGTCCCTTCCAGCTGTATTCTGGTTGACTGATTGACTTATATAAGTCACTTTTTTCACTGCCATTGTAACTTTGAATGATCACTCAGTGAATTGTTGTAAGTCAAGGACTACATATATGCATTTATGTTAAACCGCAAGCAGTCCTCGGTTTACAACAGTTCATTTAGTGACCATTTGAACTTACAATGGCACCGGAAAAAGTGATTTATGACCGTTTTTCATGCTTACAACCGTTGCAGCCTCCCCGTGGTCAGGTGATCAAAATTCAGACGCTTGGCAACTGACTCGCATTTACGACGGTGGCAGTGTCCCAGGGGTCATGTGATTCCCCCTTTTGGGACCTTCTGACAAACCAAGCCAACGGGGGGGGGGGGAAGCCAGATTCGCTGAACATCTGTGTGGCTAATTTAACAACTGCAGGGATCCACTTCACCGCTGTGGCGAGAAAGGTTGCAAAAAGATGGCAAAAGCCGCTTAACAAGTGTCTCGCCTAGCGACAGAAGTTTTGGGCTCAATTACGGTTGGTCAGTGGAGGACTACCTGAAAATGTTTACTTTTTAAGAAAAAAGAGGAAAGGAAGTTTAAGATAAGTCGTAGGGTTTGCCCGCTTCTCAGGAGGAAGAGTCACAGTCTAAGCCAGAGGACCCCAAACTTTTGGGCACCAGGGACCAGTTCCATGCAGAGAGGTTTTTCCATGGACCAGAGAGTGTGTAGTTTTGCCTGCTGTCTGCATCCCACAGATAATAATAATAATAATAATAATAATAATAATAATAATAATAATAATAATAATAATAATAATAATAAGAAGAAGAAGAAGAAGAAGAAGAAGAAGAAGAAGAAGAAGAAGAAGAAGTTGGAAGGGACCTTGGAGGTCATCTAGTCCAACCCCCTGCTCAGGCAGGAAATCCTATACCATTTCAGACAAATGGCTGTCCAGTCTCTTGTTAAAAACTTCCAGTGTTGGTGCATTCAGCGCTTCTGGAGGCAGGTTGTTCCACTGGTTAATTGTTCTCACTGTCAGGAAGTTTCTCCTTAGTTCTAGGTTGCTTCTCTCCTTGACTAGTTTCCATCCGTTGCTTCTTGTCCTGCTTTCAGGTGCTTTGGAGAAATAATTAATAATGATAATGATAATGATAATAATAATAATAATAATAATAATAATAATAATAATAATAATAATAATAATAATAATAATGATGATGATGTACCTTGGAGGTCATCTAGTCCAACCCCCTGCTCAGGCAGGAAACCCTATATACCATTTCAGACAAACTTCCAGTGTTGGAGCATTCACGGCTTCTGGAGGCAGGTTGTTCCACCGGTTAATTGTTCTAACTGTCATGAAATTTCTCCTTAGTTCTAGGTTACTTGATTAGTTTCCCTCCGTGGCTTCTTGTCCTGCCTTCAGGTGCTTTTGAGGAGAACAGCTTGACTCCCTCTTCTTTGGGGCCGCCCCTGAGATATTGGAACACTGCTATCGTGTCACGCCTCGTTCTTCTCTTCATTAAACTAGACATACCGAATTCCAGCAACCGTTCCTTATATGTTTTAGCCTCCAGGCCCCTGATCATCTTTGTTGCTCTTCTCTGCATTCTTTCCAGAGTCTCAACATCTTTTTTACATCATGGTGACCAAAACTGAATGCAGATGGGCCTTTGCTTGTTTATGCGGACTGGTTGCTGGCATGGCGCGGCTCGGTACCAGTCCACGGAACAGGGGTTGGAGACGCCTGGTCTAAGCAACAGTCAGAGAAGAGGCAGCTGACCCCCAAGAAGGAAAGGGGCATGGCAAACATCTGAGAAGGGATCCTCCTTAGATTTTTGGATTGTAAAAGTGAGAGGGGAGAGGAGGTCTACCTTTAGACCCACAAGATCCTGTGAATGTAATCTGACAGTTAAGGGCAGAACTACAGGGAGTCCTCGGCATACGACCGCAATGAAGCCCCAAATTTCTGTTTGTTAAGCGAGACAGTTGCAAAGCGGGTTTTGCTCCATTCTACGACCTTCCTTGCCACAGTTGTTAAGTGAATCACTGCACTTGTTAAGTTAGTCACATGGTTGTTAAGTGAATCTGGCATTCCCCATCGACTGCTTATCAGAAGGTTGCGAAAGGGGATCATATGACTCAGGGAGACTGCAGCTGTCATCAATGTGAGTCAGTTGCCGAGTGTCCGGATTTTGATTACGTGATTGTGGAGATGCCGCAACGGTTGTAAGTGTGAAAAACGGTCCCTTTTTTTTAGTGTAGTTGTAGCAATAGCAGTAATGCTTATACCTATATACCGCTTCACAGTGCTTTACAGCCCTCTCGAAGCAGTTTACAGAGTCAGCCTTGGTGGAAAAGTGGGCTAATGCCTCCTTAAGTAACACCAGCTGCCTGCAATTAGTGCAGGTTCGCATCCCACCAGGCTCAAGGTTGACTCAGCCTTCCATCCTTCCGAGGTCGGTAAAAGGAGGACCCAGATTGTTGGGGGCAATAAGCTGACTTTGTAATAATGCCGCTTGGGGGTGTGTGTGTGAAAGCCCTAATAAGCAGGCATAGACATAGAATGAAGGCTACTGCTAAGCTTGTAAGCCGCCCTGAGTCTTCGGAGAAGGGCGGGATATAAATGGAATTAAAATAAAAATAAAAATAAAACAATCTGGGTCCTCATTTTACCGACCTCAGAAGGATGGAAGGCTGAGTCAGCCTTGAGCCGGTCAGGATCGAACACTTGGCAGTGGGCAGAGTTAGCCTGCAATCACAGTAGCACTTAGACTTATATACCGCTTCACAGGGCTTTACAGCCCTCTCTAAGCAATTTTACAGAGTCAGCATACTGCCCACTGCAATCTGGGTCCTCATTTTACCGACCTCGCAAGGATGGAAGGCTGAGTCAACCTTGAGCCAGCCAGGATCGAACTCCTGGCAGTAGGCAGAGTTTGCCTGCAATAGCAATAGCACTCAAACCAGGGGTAGGCAACCTTGGCTCTTTTATGACTCGTGGACTTCAACTCCCAGAATTCCTGAGCTAGCATGGGGAAAACGTTCGCCCCTTCATGACTTGTGGACTTCAACTCCCAGAATTCCTGAGCCAGCATGGGGGAATTATGGCCCCTTCATGACTTGTGGACTTCAACTCCCAGAATTCCTGAGCCAGCCTGGCTCAGCTTAGAAACCTCTCCCTTTCCCCTTAGCATGGCTGGCTCAGGAATTCTGGGAGTTGAAGTCCACGAGTCACAAAAGAGCCAAGCTTACCTACCCCTGGTTCAGACTTATATACCGCTTCACAGTGCTTTTACAGCCCTCTCTAAGCGGTTTACAGAGTCAGCATCTTGCCCGCAAGCGTGGTAATTTCGAACGGTCACTAAACAGACTGCCGTAATGCGAGGAGCGCCTATACTATTCCCGGCTGACGCTTTCTCCCTCTCTTCTTTTCTCCTTCAAGGGAATCCCACTGCCTGCCTTTGGTGGACTCTTTCCTTACCCGTACACTTACATGGCGGCTGCAGCTGCCGCAGCCTCTGCCATGCCAGTGACCAGCGCCACCACCGCCAGCTCACTGTCCCGGAACCCCTTCCTGAGCAGCGCTCGACCTCGCCCGCGTTTCAACCCTTACCAGGTTCCGGTGGCCATTCCTCCCAGCACCAGCCTCCTCACCACCGGCTTGCCCGCCAGCTTGAACATCGGCTCGGAAGCCTCCAAGGCCGGGAGCAGTCGGGAATCCAGTCCTCTTTCGGATCTGCCCGTCCCGAAACCCAGCAACCCGCGGGCATCTCTGTCCCCCAAGCCATCTTTGAAGGGTTCCATGAACGAGCTGCAGAACATCCAGAGACTGGTCAGCGGTTTGGAAAGCCAAAGGGAAGTGTCGCCTAGTAGGAATTCCCCCAAGTCGACGGTTCACGGAAGCAGCCAACCCCCAAGAGCTTAAGGAGTCCCTGGCAAAGAGAGAGGCTGTACAGCACATAGTATATAAATATTTATTTTTTAAGAAAAAAGAGGAGAGGAGATCGAGATGGGTCGAAGGCTCCATAAGCATCAGTAGCTCGGCGTCCGCTCAGGCGCGCGGGTGGGGCCAAGGGCCAAGCCAAGGAGACAGGAAAAGCATGTAGGAAGGCCATTGCTGACCAGGTTTTCGAACTCGTGCTGTGATCTCAACCGCCCGCCGATATTTACGTCTTTCCTGGGTCCCGGATTGAGCAGGAGAGGTCCGTTTTCATCCAAGTGCATCCCTAAAATGGCCGTCAGAGAGGAAGGCCACGTCCTAGGTCAGGGGTAGGCAACCTTGGCTCTTTTATGACTGGTGGACTTCAACTCCCAGAATTCCTGAGCCAGCAGCTGGCTCAGGAATTCTGGGAGTTGAAGTCCGCCAGTCATAAAAGAGCCAAGGTTGCCTACCCGTGTCCTAGATCACCTCCAACTCGTTTCGGGGAAACCCTCGGCGCTTTTTCTCCCTCCGAGAATTTGAACTTTGAAACGCGGACGACGATGCTAGGAAAAGGGGAAGATGCGAGCCTTTTTTAAAATTTTTATTTGCCAAGCTATAAATGTTAGCAAATTGGGTTTATATCGGCAAGAGGAGGCGAGCGACCGACGTTTTCCCAAGCGCTCTCTGCTCACCAAGGTTGAAGGCCGCCAAAAAGCAAAAAAAAAGCAAAATAAACACGAATGTCCCTCCCTCCCTCTCTCTCTCTCTCTCTCTCTCTCTCTCTGTCTCTGTCTCTCTCTCTCTCTCCCCCCCCCAGCTTTCAGAGTTGGTACAATCCACGTGTGGATCTTTTTCTTCGGGGGGGGGGGACTTTCTCTCTGCGTATCGAAAAGAAAAAAAATTTTAAAAGGAAAAAAAAGAAAGAAACAGAAACATAATATTTATGGAATAAAACGGTAATTTCTGTAAATAAGCTATAACAAATCCCCCCCTCCTAAATATGCAAAAATTGGTATTAATTTATTTAGAGCTGTACATTGGAGTGTACATAATTAGAGTTTAACTCATGTTTGATTTCTTTTTTTTTTCCTTCTTCTTTTTTCATTTTACGTCAACGTGCATATATTTGTAAATGAAGGTCTGTTTTTTTCAGAGGTCCCTGGGGCGGGGTCAAAGGCCAAGTGGGCGTGGCAAGGGCGGTGCAGTCCAAGCCCCACCCACTCTTCCAGTGAAAAGCGGGGCTTTGAAGGCAAGGGCGGAGCGACCATCTTGAATTTTTTTTTTTGACCTGCTTGTTTTAACTCTTTGTGAACGGAAGAAAAATTTTGTTCTGTATCTAAAAAAAAAGACAAAAAAAAACCAAGGAAAAAATTTATCCCGCGTGTTGGAAGACAATCATTATATTTAGATCCGGCTATAAAGGGCAAGGAGACGATCAAATCCTTCAGAAGGAACTCAACAGGGAAAATACGACTTTCTCCTTATATATAGTTCAAAGAACAACCATAAATAACGAATGAATGATTTAAAAAAAAACTTTTACAGTGTGGGGTATTAACAGAAAGAAAGAAAGAAAGAAAAAATCAGTACAGGAACCAACCTCAGGTTTTTATTTTTCACTCCAGAGTGGGGGAGAGAAAGAAAGAATACCAGAAACGTTTAAAAGTATATGAAAATTTAAAATATCACATGGACCGTGTGCTATATATATTGGTTTTTTTTAAATGGCATCATTAGAAAATGTGCTGGTTATTCGGGTATCTTCTTGGTTCGATTTTTGGGATGAGTCCTCTCACAACTTTCAATAAAAAAAAATATTCAAATAATTTTCTTCCACTTTGGTTTTTCTCTCTCTTTTTTCAACCTGAGACCTGGGAATGGATGGGAGGGGGGCAGTTTGAATCCTCCTGAGCCACAAGGTGGGGGACCTTTGAAATGGCAAATCTTTGGGGAGGATTGGGTGGTCCAGCCCCGCACTTTTCTCCTTGCCAGGATGGACCACGTCATCTCTGCCATTCCCGAAGCCAGCGTCTCTTCCTGGCTGAGCTGAAACGTACCAAGTTGGATTGCAGTGGTGATGCTGGTAGGTAATTTCGAAGTCTGGATGTCACTGATTCTATGTCTGTCTGTCTGTCTGTCTCTAGCTAGCTAGCATCTCTCTCATCTAACATCCATCTATCTGTCCATCCATCCATCCGTCCCTCCCTCCCTTGATCCCTCCCTTCATCTATCTATCTATCTATCTATCTATCTATCTATCTATCTGTCTGTCTGTCTGTCTGTCTGTCTGTCTGTCTGTCTGTCTGTCTGTCTGTCTGTCTATCTATCTATCTATCTATCTATCTATCATCCATCCATCCCTATCTATCTATCTATCTATCTATCTATCTATCTATCTATCTATCTATCTATCTATCTATCTATCCATCCATATCTATCTATCTATCTATCTATCTATCTATCTATCTATCTATCTATCTATCTATCTATCTATCTATCATCTATCTCTTTTTCTCCCCCTCTCATCCATCTCTCTCTCTCTCTCTCTCTCTCTCTCTGTGTGTGTGTGTGTGTGTGTGTGTGTGTGTCCACCTCTATTATTTTGTTGAATAACCCAAGGCTGCTAACACACAGTATCTAATACAGGAGGTGTGAGTTCCAGCCCTACCTTAGATATGGAAACCAGCTGGGAGATTTTGGGGCAATCACCAGGAGATGGTGAATTCTGGTCCTGCCTTAGGCATGAACGCCCACTGGGTGGCTTGGGCCAATCACCAGGAGATGGTGAATTCTAGTCCACTTTTCCCAGCATCTGAATTTTGATCACATGAACACAAGGATGCTGCAATGGTCGTAGGTGAGAAAATGGTCATAAATCACTTTTTTCGGTGGTGTTGTAAATTTAAAAGGTCACTAAACGAATGGGTGTAAATTGAGGACTATATCTGCTTTTATTTTTGTTTAAAAAAAGAAGCAAACCCCATCAATTCACATCTGGTCAGTTTACAATGAAAACAGAATCATCATCATCATCATCATCATCATCATCATCATCATCATTATCATCATCATCAAGTTGGGAGGGACCTTTGAGGTCTTCTAGTCCAACACCCTGCTCAGGCAGGAAACCCTATACCATTTCAGACAAATGGCTGGCCAGTCTCTTCTTCAAAACTTCCAGTGTTGGAGCAATCACCACTTCTGGAGGCAGGTTGTCCCACTGGTTAATTGTTATAACTGTCAGGAAGTTTCTCCTTAGTTCTAGGTTGCTTCTCTCCTTGACTAGTTTCCATCCGTTGCTTCTTGTCCTGCCTTCGGACGCTTTGGAGAATAGGTTGAGTCCCTCCTCTTTGTGGCAGCCCCTGAGATATTGGAACACTGTTATCATGTCACTCCTAGTCATTCTCTTCATTAAATTAGACATACCCAATTCCAGCAGCCGTTTCTTATATGTTTTATCCTCTGGTCCCCTGATCATCTTTGTTGCTCTTCTCTGCACTCTTTCTAGAGTCTCAACGTCTAAAACATATAAGGAACGGCTGCTGGAATTGGGTATGTCTAGTGTAAAGAAGAGACGGACTCGGGGTGACATGATAGCAGTGTTCCAGTATCTCAGGGGCTGCCCCAAAGAAGAGGGAGTCAAGCTATTCTCCAAAGCACCTGAAGGCAGGACAAGAAGCCATGGATGGAAACTGATCAAGAAGAGAACCAACCTAGAACTAAGGAGGAATTTCCTGACAGTGAGAACGATTAATCAGTGGAACGACTTGCTTTTAGAAGTTGTGGGTGCTCCATAACTGGAAGTTTTTAAGAAAAGATTAGACAACCATTTGTTTGAAATGGCGTAGGGTCTCCTGCTTGCGTTGGACTAGAAGACCTCCAAGGTCCTTTTCAACTCTGTTATTCAGTTCTGTTAATTCTGTCACCCATGATCCTAGGCACTTACAGCAACCAGTCAAAACAAACACATCAAATATTTCAATATTTTAAACCGAACAATGGGGACAGTGAGTTAATTGATACAGAACATTCCTGTCCTCGGCAATCTAAAAATTATAGGGTTATCAGTGCATGTAACATAGATGTGTCTGTGTGGACAAGAATATCTACCTAGCTGTCAAGCAAAATCAAGCTTTTAATAGTGAGTGCCACACCAAGTGCACTAATCAAACAGGTGGTAAGAAAATTGGGGAACTCAGGCACCACACAGGTTATGTAGAAAGAAAACACAGGGTCAGTCATAAAGGACTCAAATGTCTATACATCAACGCACAGAGCATGAGGAACAAATGGTGAATTAGAAATTCAGGTAAATGAGGGTAGATATGATATTGTTGCCATTACAGAAACTTGGTGGGATGAAACACACAAATGGAACACACAACTAGAGGGGTTAAAATTATTTAAAAGAAACAGACCAAATAAAAGAGGAGGTGGAGTTGCTCTCTCTATAAGAAATAACTACATCTCTACAGAAATAGAGCACAACAATGATGCAAGCTGTGTCAAATGCATTTGGGTCAATATAAAAAGGGGGAAAATGACATTGCCATAGGTGCATACTATAGGCCACCCAGCCAAACAGAGAAAATAGATGAAGTGTTTGCTAGTCAGCTAACTAAGGTATGTAGGAAGAGCATCACAATAGTAATGGGGGACTTTAATTACCCTGAAATCAACTGGGAGACAAACTCTGCACTAAGTGGAAGATCAAACAGATTCCTATCAAACCTAGCAGACAACTTTCTCTCCCAAAAAGTAGAGAAGGGAACTAGGGGATTAGCCATATTGGATTTCATTTTCATAAACAGAGATGAAATGATAGAAGGTGTCGAAGCCACAGGAACCTTGGGGGGAAGTGATCATGCAATATTGGAATTCAACATTCTGGAGGCACAAGCAATAGAACACAGCCATACTAGAGTCTTGGACTTCAAGAGCGCTAATCCCAATAAACTTAGAGCTTGGGAAGGATTCCATGGATGAGAATCCTCAAGGGGAAAACAACTCAAGAAGCTTGGGAAATTTTGAAAAGTGAGATAATAAAAGCCCAGTCTAGCATAATACCAACGAAGAAGAAAAATAGCAGCTCTCAAAAGAAACTAGCATAGCTGTATAAAGAACTCTCTGATAAATTGAAAGACAAAAAGGACAAGTATAAAAAGTGGAAAGAGGGGCACATAACTAAGGCACAATATCAGCAAATAGCCCGAGCCTGCAAAGATGAAGTGAGGAAAGCTAAGGCTCAAAATGAACTAAGGCTTGCAACAAAAGTTGTCAAAAGTAATAAAAATAAAAATAAAAGCTTCTTTCAACATGTAAAAAACAAGAAGGAAGTTAAGGAAATGATTGGTCCATTAGTGGGAGAAAGTGGCAAGAAGGTGGCAAGCAATAGGGAGAAAGCAGAACTATGGTAATTTGTTTTTTGCACAAAGGGAAAAAACAGTCCAACCTCTCAAAAACAGTACCATAAAAAGTGGATTAGAAACACAAGATAGGCAAGAAAATGGTAAGTGAGCACCTGTCCAGCCTAGATGAGTTCAAATCACCAGGACCAGATGGATTACATCCCAAGGTTCTCATGGAAGTGGCAGATGTGATCTCAGAACCACTGAACTAGATTGTTCAAAGATCCTGTAGCACTGGGGAACTTACCAGAGGCCTGAAAAAGAGCTGATGTAGTTTCCATCTTCAAAAAAAAAAGTGGTTCCAGGAAACTACAGACCTGTCAGCCTGACCTCAATACCTGGGAAGATTCTGGAAAAGATAATCAAACAACGAATCAGCAAACAACTAGAGGCAAGCAAACTCATTACTAAAAGCCAACATGGGTTTGTCAAAAACAGATCATGCCACACAAATCTTATTGCATTCTTTGACCAAGTGACAAAATTAGTGGATCAGAGGAATGCTGTGGATATAATGTACTTGGACTTCAGTAAGACATTTGTTAAAGTAGACCACAACCTACTACTTGATAAGATAGAAAAATGTGGGTTAGACAGCATCACTACCAGATGGATTTGTAGCTGGCTGACCAGCCGTACTCAGCGTGTGGTCCTCAATGGAACTGCATCTACATGGAGGGAAGTGTGTAGTGGGGTGCCCCAGGGCTCTGTTCTGGGCCCAGTGCTCTTCAACATCTTCCTCAACGATTTGGACGAGGGGATAGATGGGGAACTCATCAAATTTGCAGATAACACCAACCTGGCAGGAATAGACAACACTCCATAAGGCAGGCTTAAGATACAGAAGGATCTTGACAGACGTGAACACTGGGCGCTATCTAACAAAATGAAATTCAATGGTGAAAAAAGTAAGGTCCTACATTTAGGCAAGAAAAATTAAATGCACAGGTATAGTAGTATAGGTGGTACTTTGCTTAATAGTAGTAACTGTGAGAGGGATCTCGGAGTCCTAGTGGACGATCACCTAAATATGAGCCAGTCCTGTGCTGCAGCTGCCAAAAAAGCCAACACAGTGCTAGGCTTCATTAACAGAGGGATAGAATCAAGATCACATGAAGTGTTAATACCACTTTACAATGCCTTGGTAAGGCCACACTTGGAATACTGCAACCAGTTTTGGTCACCACGATGTAAAAAAGATGTTGAGACTCTAGAAAGAGTACAGAGAAGAGTAATAAAGATGATCAGAGGACTGGAGGCTAAAATATATAAATAACGGTTGCTGGAATTGGGTATGTTTAGTTTAATGACATGATGGCAGTGTTCCAATATCTCGGGGGTTGCCACAAAGAAGAGGGAGTCAACCTATTCTCCAAAGCACCTGAAGACAGGACAAGTAGCAAAGGATGGAAACTAACCAGAACTAAGGAGAAATTTCCTCACAGTTAGAACAATTAATCAGTGAAAAAAACCTGCCTCCAGAAGTTATGAATACTCCAACACTGGAGGTTTTCAAGAAGAGACTGGACAGCCATTTGTCTGAAATGGTATAGGGTTTCCTGCCTAAGCAGGGGGTTGGACTAGATGACCTCCACCTACAAGGTCCTTTCCAATTTATTACTATTGTTATTGTTATTATTATATTCATCGCACAGTCAGCCAGATGTTCAGACTGGATTTGGCATTTTTGTCTACCTATCGAGTCTTTACCAAGGACCTGGGATAGGCAGATGTGGATGTTTGATGGTATTACAGATCTCGTCGCAGGATGGAGGCAGTTCCTAGTAAGGCGGCCTTTTGCAGTTGACTAATGGCGAATTTGTCAATGCCGATGATGGTGTTCAAGTGGTGCTCCAGTTGTTTTGGGATTGCACCCAAGGCGCCTATTACTATTGGTAGTACCCTTGCTTGCCTTTACCACAGTCTTTCTATTTCTATTTGTAGGTCTTTGTATTTTGTTATCTTCTCCAGTTTTTTCTCGTCTGTTCTGCTATCTCCAGGCACTGCCACATCCACTATCCAGACTTTTTTGTCTTTCTTATCGACAATTGTTAAGTCTGGGGTGTTATGTTGCAGGTGCTTGTCTGTTTGAATTCTGAAGTCCCAGAGCAGTTTAACTTTATCATTTTCTATGACTTTCTCTATTTTATGATCCCACCAGTTCTTGCTTACAGGCAAATGATATTTCTTGCAGATCTTCCAATGCACCGTTGTTGCTACTTTGTCATGCTGCTGGTTGTAGTCAGTCTGTGGGATCTTCTTGCAGCAGCTTACCAGGTGGTCCACTGTTTCTTCAGCTTCTTTCCATAGGCGGCACTTATTGTCTGTTGCTGTCTTCTCAATTTTGACTTTGTATGCATTTGTCCTTAAGGCTTGGTCTTGTGCAGCCAGAATTAGTCCCTCGGTCTCTTTCTTCAACTTTCCTGCTCTTAGCCATTGCCAGATCTTGTTATTATCTGCTTTCCCAGCTATTTATTTTAATGTACTGGCCATGTAGTGCTTTGTCTTCCCATGCCTCTATTCTGTTCTTCATTTGGTCTTTCTTGTAGGCCAGTTTGTCTATCCATAGTCAGTAAGCCTTTCTGATATACTAATTTCAGTGCATCTTCATCATTGTCCTTCAGATATTCTTCCAAAGCCATTTTTTCTTCTTCAACCATCTGATGTACTTAAAGCATTCCACGTCCACCTATTTGCCTTGGTAGATAGAGTCTGTCAATGTCACTGCGTGGATGAAGGGCATGATTCATTGTCATTATGTTTCTGGTCTTCCTATCCATTGCTTTTAATTCTGCTTGTGTCCAGTCCACTATTCCAGCTGTGTATCTAATGACTGGAATTGCCCAGGTGTTGATTGCGTTCATGATATTTCCTCCATTGAGTTTGGACTTTTAAGATCCTCTTCACTCTCTTGATGCATTCACCTCTAATCTTTTTCTTGACTTCAGTGTGCTTCATGTTGTCAGCTTGAAGGATACCCAAGTATTTGTGGTAATCTTCCCCATCCAAAATTAATGTTATTTTCGTGGGGCATCTTTATTCCTTCAGATTTCACTATTTTTCCTTGTTTGAGAGTAAGTGTGGCACATTTGTGCAAGCCAAACTCCATTGCAATATCTTGGCTATATAATCAGACAGTGTTCAGCAGCGATTCTATTTCAGATAATGTTTTTCCATACAGCTTCAGATCATCCATGTAAAAGAGGTGGGATAGTCTGACAGATGTTTTTGATGTTTGATAGCCATGTCCTGAGTTATTCAGTATTGTTGACAGAGGAAACAGTGCAATAACAAATAGTAGTGGTGATCATGAATCTCCTTGAAATATTCCTCTCTTGATATTAACCTCTCCCAGTCTTTCACCATTGACCTGCCACTGTGTCTTCCATTGTGCCATCGATCTTAGCACAAATTTTCTGATGTTTCTACTGACTCCTGTTATTTCTAGGCACTTGATTATCCAGTCATGTGGCAGAGAGTCAAATGCCTTTTTGTAGTTAATCCATGCCACATTCAGGTTGGTCTTTCTTTTCTTGCAGTTTTCCAAGATCATTTTGTCTATTAGGAGTTGATCTTTTGTTCCTCTGCTATTGGGGCAGTTTCCTTTCTGCTCAGGTGGAAAGAGATCGTTTTCAACTAGATGTTGTTATACTGCATCAACTACCACACCAGTTAGCAACTTGAAAGTTGTTGGTAAGCGGGTAATTGGCCTGTAGTTGCCTGGTGTTGCCCCTTCTGCTGGATTTTTCATTATTAGGTAGGTTTTTCCCAGTTGTTAGCCACTTTTCAATTTCTCCTCCTTGTAGTATATTGTTGAATTGCTTGGCAATGAGCGGGTATATAACAGTTAGATGTTTCAACCAAAACCCATGCAGTTCATCTTCACCTGGTGCTGACCAATTTTTGATCTTCCTTGCTCTTTTTTCTACCATTTTTTTTGTTATTACTAGTTCTTTCATTTCAAGTTCTGTTTTATTTGCATCCACCTCTTTTAACCAAGCCGCATCCTTGTTGTGTTTCTTGGGGTTATCCCATACCTGCTTCCAGAACTGCACTGTTTCTTCCTTATTTTTTTTAAATTTTAATTCCATTTATATCCCGCCCTTCTCCGAAGACTCAGGGCGGCTTTACAAACTTAGCAGTAGCCTTCATTCTATGTATATGCCTGCTTATTAGGGCTTTCACACACACCCCGAGTGGCATTATTACAAAGTCAGCTTAATTGCCCCCAACAATCTGGGTCCTCATTTGACCTACCTTGGAAGGATGGAAGGCTGAGTCAACCTTGAGCCTGGTGGGACTCGAACCTGCACTAATTGCAGGCAGCTGGTGTTACTTAAGGAGGCATTAGCCCACTGCTCCACCGAGGCTTGTCAGGTACTGACTGATTCATTGCAGTTTCTCCACTGATGGATTGATAGAAATGCTTCTGATTGGATTGAAATTGGAGGTTCTGACTATAATTTGCAATTCGAGCTTCGTATCTACTGATTTTCCTGGCTACAGCTGTCATTTGCTGCTTTATTATTCCCAGTGCTTCCTTGATCTTCCTTGTTTCTAAGTGGTATTTCTTGATTAGGTATTCTTTGGTCTTCTTGTTCTTCAGCTTCTTTTCTTTCATCTGTTCTAGCTTGCTTGCGTGTGATCTTAACTTGCCGATCTTATTTTCTAGTCTAACCTTCCATTTTTGTGGTGCACTGTTTGCTTTGTTTTTCTTCTTTGTTGATTTTGCATCCCAGGTATTCAGTTATAACTGCAGCTGTGCTGCACATTAGTTGGTTTGTTTCTTGCAGTGAATTTGGTGCTTGTGCTTGATATTGCAGTATTTGCATCTTTTAATGTTTGTGCTAGCTGTTTCTTTGGAACCAGCTTCAAAGCAGGCAGTCTTATTCTGTTATTTTTGTGCTGTTCTAGATGCTCAGTTATTCTTTGTTTCAATTCTTTTATTTCTTTAGTTAGAGGGCTTTGTTGTTGTTGTTGTTGTTGTTATTATTATTATTATTATTATTATTATTATTATTATTATTATTATTGTTATTATTATTATTATTATTACATCTCCAGTCTACAACACAGTCCTTTCAGCAGTTCCAAGAAGGCACCACACACGTTTGTACTACTTAGGTGGTCCTAATCCTAATCCTAATAGTAAAGTTGGAAGGGACCTTTGAGGTCTTCTAGTCCAACCCCCTGCTCAGGCAGGAAACCCTATACCATTTCAGACAAATGGCTGTCCAGTCTCTTCTTAAAAACTTCCAGTGTTGGAGCATTCACAGCTTCTGGAGACAGGTTGTTCCACTGGTTAATTGTTCTAACTGTCAGGAAGTTTCTCCTTAGTTCTAGGTTACTTCTCTCCTTGATTAGTTTCCATCTGTTGTTTCTTGTCCTGCCTTAAGGTGGCTTTGGAGAATAGCTTGACTCCCTCTTCTTTGTGGCAGAGATAAACCTGACAGAGATAAACCTCAAGGATTCTCTAAAAGGAATGTAAATGACCAGCTGTCTGCAAGGAGTATAAATGCTTCCATTCCCCACCACCATCCCAGTCAGAGCTGAAGACGCTTCTTGGATGAGAAGCGAAATGTCTTCAAAGGACATACAAGAAAGTCCAGTCGCCTCTTGAAAAAGCACCTTTGGGATAAGTATGACCTGGATGACTAAGAATATCCATAGACCTTTCTAGGCATGTAACCTCAGACTGTAGTGTAGATGACAAAGTCTTATAAGTTGAATTCATAGCAGCAACAGAAGGGGTGGGGGTGGGGCCACTGGTGGAAACATGGCCATCCAGCGTTTATCAGTGCAATCAATAAAACAATGTTAAGTGACAGCCTGGAAAACAGTCTAAAATGAATTTCCTGTATGTATTGTCAACTACTTTAATAGACTGACCCCAGGGGTATTTGCAGGGGTGTGGTTAAAAAGTCAAGGAGTTGGCACGGATTCTGTACACAGCCCCCCCCCTTTTTAACCCATATTGCAGCATACAGGGATAGGGCCTTCTCAGTGGGTGCGCCTGCCCTGTGGAACCAGCTGCCTGCGGAGCTGAGGACTGCCCCCGACCTCTGTTCATTCCGCCGGGACCTGAAGACCTGGCTCTTCAAGCTCTCTGGCCCAGGCTGAGAATTTTTTAATTTTAATTTTAATTGGTTTTTTTTTATTGTTCGCAGGGTTTTATTTAATCTTTTTAAATTTCTTTTAATGTTTGTATTGATTCTCTTTTAAATGCCCTGTAAACCGCCCTGAGTCCTTCGGGAAAGGGCGGTATATAAATCTAAATAAATAAATAAATAAATAAATTGATTGGTTGTCTTGGCTGCCCATGGTCTTCTCAGGATTCTTCTCCAACAGCAAAGTTGTGTATTTTTCAAATATTTTTACACTATGGGAAGAAACTTCCCCATTACTCCCAATTGTGTTACCTCCCCATTTATAGATGCTGTGACATCATTCTATTTTTTTTAAAAAAAAATGTTTAAAATGGGAAGGAGATCACTTTAAACAACCGGGGCAATTACTACGGGAACCCATATTTTAACTGCTATTTTTATATTTCTATTTTATTATACATTCGAATGCTTGACAGCTGGCTCATATTTATGACGGTTGCTTGTCGGAAGGTCGCGAAAGGGAGTCACATGACCCCCGGGACACGGTCCATAAGCATGAACCAGTGGCCAAGCATCGGGATTTTGAACGTGCTGCAACGGTCTTAAAACGGCCCTAAGTCCCTTTTATCAGCGCCGTTGTAATTTCCAACGGTCACTAAACGAATGGTTGTAACTCGAGGACTTCCCGAAGTCTCGTTTTACAGATTTGAGGGATTTCCCTGCCCCACCCCCCATCGTTTCTTAAAACTGTGCTTACAAAACCAGCAAAGTCCCAGGGTCTTAACCCATCTTAAAATTTCGGCGTATTTGAAAGACCATTCGCAACAACGATATATCGTGGAGTGGAAAAAAATGGATTGATTACATCCAGAATAAATATGGGACTAAAAAGTTTCCTTTAGCATTTGAATAAGTATTGATGGGACATTTATATTGCTTGTAGTCATTTTATAAGAGCTAAAGTGCGATAGACCTAATAGTTTACTGTTGTTAGCATATGGTAGTTTATGATTGTTTTCTACTTTTATACCTTGTATTTAGCTCTGGGAAGTCGGGGAGGGGGGAAGGGGAGGGTTGGAGGGTTGGGTTGGGTTGGGAAGGGGGGTTGGGGGTGGGGAGGGGTTGTTTTGTTAAAGATAAAATGTATTGAAAAACTTTTCAATAAAAAAAATTACAAATTTGCCCTTTTCCGCCCCCCTTTCCTTCCCCCCCCGTAGTTCCTCTCTTCTGTCCCCCCCCGCACCCTTGTTTAATCCAGAGCCCTACTTTTCCTTTAATTTTTAATTTTTTTAAAAAAAAAATAAAAAATAAAAATATGTTTGTTATTATTTTCAATTAGAGAATGTGTAGGAAGTTTGCTATCAATCCCAAACGGGTCTGCATTTCATTTTGATCAGGAAAGATTAAAATGCTTGAATTCACATTGACATCCGCTTCGCATTACAGAGATATAAACGCAGAGGGGAGGGGAGGGGGCCGGAGGGGGGGGTGAGGGCACGCATGGGTGAAGACTGATTTAAAGCGACAGCCAGCGGAGTGGGGTGGGGTGGGGTGGGGTGGGATGGGGAAGCAAGAGAAGAGGCAGACTTGTGCATTTGTGTTGCATTTTAAACAACAACTTAAGGCTCTTACAAGCCATAAAATCGCCCATCCCGTTTCCTCTCCATTCTTGCTGCCAATGTAAACCGTTTCTCTTTGAAAAGGATCTTTGCCTTAATTATGTTTGCAAAATATGCTTATCATCCTTGCAAGCCATTTATGGTTTCGTTTGATTTCGTTTCGTTTCGTTTGATTTTTTTTTTGGCTGGCTGTATTTTTCGGGAATTTATATCTCCACCCCCCCTCCCCAGTTGCTGGTTGGAACAACGTTGAGAAATATTATACAGTTCGTCCTCGACGTACAACAGACCGCTTAGCGACCGTTCGGGAGTTACGAGGTCACTAAAAATAGCGACTTAGGACCGTGTAGCCTCCCCGTGGTAACGTGATCGAAATTCAGATGCTTGGCAACTGACTCATATTTATGACGGTGGCCGTGTCCCAGAGTCATGCGATCCCCTTTTTTAAAAAAATTTTTTATTGATTTCCTAGTTATACAATTAAATGTTTAAAAAGCAACGTGGTGGCTGAGTTAATCGATAATTCAATAACATACAAATATCTTTAGTACAAGTCTCATTAAATATTTCCTCTCTTTCCCCCTTAGTGTTTACTGTCCCATGTTTAAACTAATACAATACTTAGTATACCAATTAAATAAAAATAACTTTCTTACATTTATCAATAATTTTTAGTTTATACATATCCGGGTTATTTTAACATTCAATCTTTATAGACTTTCAGTGTCCTAATTAGTACCCCCCAATTTTTAGTTTCCCATTAATATTTAAATTTAACATTGATGTAGTTCCCATCTTCAAAAAAAGGGGAAAAAATGGATCCAGGAAATTACAGACCCATCAGCCTGACCTCAATACCTGGGGAAATTCTGGAAAAGATAATCAAACAACGAATCAGCAAACAACTAGAGGCAAACAAACTCATTACTAAAAGCCAACATGGGTTTGTCAAAAACAGATCATGCCACACAAATCTTATTGCATTCTTTGACCAAGTGACAAAATTAGTGGATCAGAGGAATGCTGTGGATATAATGTACTTGGACTTCAGTAAGACATTTGATAAAGTAAATCACAACCTACTGCTTGATAAGATAGAAAAATGTGGGTTAGATAGCATCACCACCAGATGGATTCGTAGCTGGCTGACTGGTGGTACTCAGGGTGTAGTCCTCAATGGAACTGCATCTACATGGAGGGAAGTGTGTAGTGGGGTGCCCCAGGGCTCTGTTCTGGGCTCAGTGCTCTTCAACATCTTCATCAATGATTTGGACGAGGGGATAAATGGGGAACTCATCAAATTTGCAGACTGGCAGGAATAGCCAACACTTCAGAAGACAGGCTTAAGATACAGGAGGATCTGGACAGACTTGAACACTGGGCGCTATCTAACAAAATGAAATTCAACAGTGAAAAAAGTAAGGTTCTACATTTAGGCAAGAAAAACCAAATGTACAGGTATAGTAATAGGGGTTACGTTGCTCAATAGTAGTAACTGTGAGAGGGATCTCAGAGTCCTAGTGGACAATCACTTCAATATGAGCCAGCAGTGTGCTGCAGCTGCCAAAAAAGCCGACACAATCCTAGGCTGCATTAACAGAGGGATAGAATCAAGATCACGTGAAGTACTAATACCACTTTACAATGCCTTGGTAAGGCCACACTTGGAATACAGCATCCAGTTTTGGTCACCACAATGTAAAAAAGATGTTGAGACACTGGAAAGAGTACAGAGAAGAGCAACAAAGATGATTAGGGGACTGGAGGCTAAAACATATAGGGAACGGTTGCTGGAATTGGGTATGTCTAGTTTAATGAAGATAATGAGTAGGGGTGACACGATAGCAGTCTTCCAATATCTCAGGGGCTGCCACAAAGAAGAGGGAGTCAAGCTATTCTCCAAAGCCCCCGAAGGCAGGACAAGAAGCAACGGATGGAAACTAATCAAGGAGAGAAGCAACCTAGAACTAAGGAGAAACTTCCTGACAGTGAGAACAGTTAACCAGTGGAACAACCTGCCTCCAGAAGTGGTGAATGCTCCAAGAGCCTTGGTGGAGCAGAGGGCTAATGCCTCCTTAAGTAACACCAGCTGCCTGCAATTAGTGCAGGTTCGAGTCCCACCAGGCTCAAGGTTGACTCAGCCTTCCATCCTTCCGAGGTAGGTAAAATGAGGACCCAGATTGTTGGGGGCAATTAAGCTGACTTTGTAATAATGCCGCTTGGGGTGTGTGTGTGTGTGTGAAAGCCCTAATAAGCAGGCATATACATAGAATGAAGGCTACTGCTAAGCTTGTAAGCCGCCCTGAGTCTTCGGAGAAGGGCGGGATATAAATGGAATTAAAATAAAATAAAAATAAATAAAATAAGACAGGAAGTTTTTAAGAAGAGACTGGACAGTCATTTGTCTGAAATGGTATAGGGTTTCCTGCCTGAGCAGGGGGTTGGACTAGAAGACCTCAAAGGTCCCTTCCAACTTTACTATCAGGATTATGATTTATAATTTCCAAGTTTTAAATAACCACAGTTCCTTTTATCCCAATACATCACAAAATCTAATGTTCAGGATACACGTCTTATCGATTTGAATATATTCTATTTCTCACCATCTTACATCAACTAATTAATAATACAGCATAACATTCTTATTTTCTGTTGATTTCCAAATGTCTTAAATTTAGTAACCAAAATGTCTCTTATTTCAACATTAAATACTTCCCTGTTTTTTCTCTTGATGTCTACTACCTCATATTTAAGCTAATAATTTTTATTATAGCTGTCCTTTTGGGACCTTCTGACAAGCAAAGTCAATGGGGGAAAGCCGGATTCACTTAACAACCGTCTTACCAATCGAACAACTGCAGGGATTCACTTAACAACTGTGATAAAAAAAGGTCAAGAGAGAAGCCAGATTCACTTAACAACTGTGTGTCAAACTTAACAATCTCAGTGATTCACTTAACAACTGTAGAAAGAAAGGTCGTAAAACAGGGCAAAACTCACTTAACAAATGTTTCACTTAGCAAGCTAAATTGTGGGGTCAGTTGTGGTCATAACGTGAGGACTATTTGAATATGCAAGGCACTGGGAACCGAGATCAAGTAGTCCTTGACTTATGACTGGTTGCATAGCGACCATTCAAAGTTGCCACCTATCTCAAAAAGGGCACTTAGGATCTGGATTCAAATTCTGACCGCTTTTTATGATGGTTTGCCAAAAACCATCATTTGCTTCTGGCTTTTGGTGAAACCTCACCGTAGTTAACAATGGATTCGCTTTACAACTACGGTGTTTGCTTAGTGACTGTAGGTAGTCCTCGACTTACGACCACAACTGAGGCCAAAATTTCTGCTGCTAAGTGAGACATTCGTTAAGTTGCCCCATTTTACGACCTTTCTTGCCACAGCTGTTAAGTGAACCACTGCAGTCGTTAAATTAGTCTCACGGTTGTTAAGTGAGGCTGGCTTCCCCATGGAGTTTGCTTGTCCACAGGTTCTAGTCTACCCCTCCTGCTCAGGCAGGAAACCCTAGACCAGGGGTAGGCAACTATTGTGTAGTGGGTTGTGGACCGCATGGCAATGAGGAGGCAGATGAGTAATGCATGTCAGCTCTTTATTTGTGGTAGGCGCGTACTGAACAAAGGGGGCTACCTTGGACCCCTTATATACTTGGCTAGGTGATGATGCTCTGGCCAATCCATCCATCCGTATCTCCCACCGAAACCCTTTCAGCCAATCCAACCACAGCACAGCGCCCCCTGGTGGTACCTGCAGAGCTGCTGCTCACACCCCATACATAACAGCAACCTTGGCTCTTTTATGACTTGTGGACTTCAACTCCCAGAATTCCTGAGCCAGCATGGGGGAACTGTGGTCCCTTCATGACTCGTGGACTTCAACTCCCAGAATTCCTGAGCCAGCATGGCTCATTATGGAAACCTCTCCCTTTCCCCTTAGCATGGCTGGCTCAGGAATTCTGGGAGTTGAAGTCCACGAGTCATAAAGCGGCCTAAGCCTAGGCCAGGGGTTAGGCAACCTTGGCTCTTTTATGACTCGTGGACTTCAACTCCCAGAATTCCTGAGCCAGCACGGCTCAGCTTGGAAACCTCTTCATTTCTCCTCAGCACGGCTGGCTCAGGAATTCTGGGAGTTGAAGTCCACGAATCACAAAAGAGCCAAGGTTGCCTACCTCTGCCCTAGATCATTCCAGACAAATGGCTGTCCAGTCTCTTCTTAAAAACCTCGTGTTTGTGTCACACAACCTGCTTGTGAAACAAGAGCCCTTTTCAGATCCCAGCCAGCCAGTGAGTCAGAACTGAATCAATTAAGACAAACATTTTAATCAGCTAAAAGGGTTTTTTTTTAAAGGGGTGTGGATGTAATTTACTTGAAATCACCCTGGGTGACTTTTACAAACCAAAGAACCTTGGATTTCCTTTGATTATCCTGGCTCTTTGGCACCACCAAAAACCCTGCTCAGAAAACCGTATTTTTTAATTTGTATCCTTGAATTTATTTTTCACATTTACCACCTGCATTTTCTCAAAGAAAAGAGCGGAAGGATTTCTGAACGGCGTAAGTCCTCGACTTACGACCACAATGGAGCCCAAAATTTCTGTTAAGTGAGACATTGATGAAGTGAGTTTTGCCCCTTTTTACGACCTTTCTGGCCACAGTTGTTAAGTGAATCAGTGCAGTTGTTAAATTAGTAACACTGTTATTAAGTGAATCTGTATTCCCCATTGACTTTGTTTGTCAGATGGTCGCAAAAGGAGAACAAATCACCCCAGAACACTGCGACCGTCATAAATACGAGTCAGTTGCTAAGTGACTGAATTTTGACCACATGATCCCATAGGGGATGCCTTAATGCGCGTGAGGTAAATGGTCACAAGTCACTTTTTTCAGTGCCATTGTAAATTTGAACGGTCACTAAACGAATCACTCCGCTTCCAAGCGCCCCATTTGCAGGCAGGTGGAGCTTCCAGTCTCCCCAAGGTCTCCATTCGGGTAAAAACGTGTTCCGGTGGTGGTGGAAAGGAGTTGGCGGGGTGGGGGTGGGGGGAACAGGTGTTAGGTACCGCAAACATTTTTCGCGCCAAAAATGAAAGTTTTGTGTTATGGTTCCGACAGATGAAACTCTTCAAAAGAACTTCGAGGCATTGTTTACCTTAAAGGATCTTTTATTCAAGTAGCATAATATCAGCACTACATAATCGAAGCCAAAAACTGAATTCACCTCCCCTGGGCACATAGTATGAAAGCACAATTCCCTCCTCCAATTAACGGTCATAAATCACATTCCCCAATTAGCTTGAAGCATGGGCTTCCTCTCCATTTCTCCAGCCCACCAATTCTTTATCAGCTCTGGGCTCAGTAACCTTGATTCTCACGCTAAGTTTAGTGTTGTTATGTCTAGCTAGACCATCATTCACATCCCCCCCCAGCATCATCTAACTCTAAAAGCGAAAGGGAAAAGATGGCTACATTTCCATCTGTTGTCAACGCAAAAACATCCGACGTTAGCAGCATTGACATTTTGGGGGGTTCGTGATCTCGCGCAAGTTCAGGCAGCCATTCTCTGCAAAAGAGGATGGGTGCCTGAACTTGCACGATATTACGACACCCAGGAGCGACCGTCGACTCTCCTCTCTCTCAAAGGCAAAGAAACCGTGGTAGAGAGGAGACAGATTTTTGCAAGGTAAGTGAGTCCAGCGAGGCAGGATGGGAGGGGGAAGCAGTTGTGAGGAGTGTGTGTGTGTGTGTGTGTGGGGAGAATAGGGTGAAGGTTGCACAGCCTCTGCGGTCTCTCGTAAGGGTGAACGACTGCCGTGATGCTGCAACATTTGTAATTTTGGGACTTGCTTGTAAACAATAGGGGGTGTTGATCACGTAACTTAGAATGGGCGTTAAGTGAATGCTCGCAACTCGGGGATTACTTGCAATTGTCTCCTTCGGGCAGGGGCACTAAGAGGGGAGGGTGTCAAAAAAGACAGAATGGCTGTTGCAGCTGAGAGACATCATCATCATCATCATCATCAAGTTGGAAGGGACCTTGGAAGTCATCTTCTAGGCCAGGGGTAGGCAACCTTGCCTCTTTTACGACTCGTGGACTTCAACTCCCAGAACTCCTGAGCCAGCCATGCTGAGGGGAAATGGAGAGGTTTCCATGCTGAGCCATGCTAGCTGAGGAATTCTGGGAGTTGAAGTCCACGAGTCATAAAAGAGCCAAGGTTCCCCACCCCTGTTCTAGTCCAACCCCCTCCTCAGACAGATTCACTTAACAACCGTGTTTCTAACTTAACAACTGCAGTGATTCACTTCACAACTGTGTCAGGAAAGGTTGTAAAATGGGTGTGTGTGTGTGTGAAACTCACTTAATAACTGATTCACTTAGCAAAGGAAAATTTGGGCTCAGTTGTGGTCGTAAATCGAGGACTACCTGATTTCCTGAAATATTTTCTCCATTTCAATCCACCACCAATCTTGACCAGGTCAGGCCATTTTCAAGATCAACACGAAGAGCCTAGGTCAGTATTTCTCAACCTCTTGCGTGGACTTCAACTCCCAGAATTCCCCAACCAGCAGCGGCTGGGGAATTCTGGGAGTTGAAGTCCACACATCATTTTAAAGCTGCTGAAGTCGAGAAACAGTGACTTAGAATGACTCCTCAAAATCCAAATAGTGAAAATTGTTTTCTGACTTCACAAAAGTGGAGCAAATACGGTAAGTGTAATAAATAAATATAAATAAATAAGTAAAAGTTAGAAGGGGGAGGGTCTCTCTCTCTCTCTCTCTCTCTCTCTCTCACACACACACACACACACACACAAACACACACACACACACACACACACACACACACACACACACACACACAAACACACCTTTTCTTCCTAGCCTTTTCTTCTCTGTAACACAAATGACTGTACTCAGGCCTAGCAATTTATGATCGGGGCGACCTCTTCTGGCTGAGCCAGTTAATTCATTTTTAAACTTGAACGAGTGAGGAATATTACTGTTATTATTGCTGTTGTTTATTGTATTCGTTAAATTTATTTTCCCTCTATCTCGCTGTGGGGGGGTCACCCAAGTCAGCTCCCAGTAATAAAAACGGAGAAATGAAGCATAACACTAGCAAAACAGTAAAATGCAAGCATTATTAGAACATTTGTAGTGTTTACAAATAGCCTACAAAGATCAGTGTTAACAGAATAAACCAGGGGTCTTCAAACTTGGCCCTTTTATGTCTTATGGACTTCAACTCCCAGAATTCCTCAGCCAGGCACTCTGGCTAGGAATTCTGGGAATTGAAGTCCCCAAGTCATGAAGGGGCCATAGTTCCCCCGTGCTGGCTCAGGAATTCTGGGAATTGAAGTCCACAACTCATGAAGGTGCCATAGTTCCCCCATGCTGGTTGAGGACATCTGGGAGTTGAAGTCCACAAGTCATAAAAGGGCCAAGTTTAAAGACCCCTGGAATAAACGAATACAGGTTGTCCTCAACTGACAAGCGTTCATTTAGTGACCATTCAAAATTTCTTGCAGCTTCCCCATAAATCGTGCAATCAAAATTCAGACGCTAAATTTATGACCGTGGCTGTGTCCCAAGGTCATGCCATCCCCTTTTGCGACCTTCTGATGAGCAAAGTCAATGGGGAAGCCAGATTCACTTAACAACCGTGCTAGTAAGTTAACATCTGCAGTTGATTCATTTGACAACCGTGGCAAGAAAGATCGCAAAATAGGGGGGGAAAACCTCAATAAATGTCTCGCTTAACAACAGAAATGTTGGGCTCCATTGTGGTCGTAAGCCAAGGACTAATTGGAACAGAATTGGAAGGGACCTTGGAGGTCTTCTAGTCCACTTCCTTCCTCAAGCAGGAGATTTTATACAGCAGAGCTAGGGAAAGCCATGTTTGGTAGGTTGGTAAGATCTTTTTCCAGATGAGACACGTGTATCATTTGAGGCCCTACCTGATAGTCCTGGCAAGAATGGTTTGGATTACAGGTAGGCCTCAGTTTACAATCAGTCATTTAGCAACCAGTCGAAGTTATGAGATACCCCTTCAAAAGCTACTTATGACACAGTTTCAAAATTCTGACCATGGTAAAACAACCGATTCGCTTATCCACTGTAGCAAGAAAGTTTGTAAAATGGGACAAAACACACAATCAGATTAGATTAGATTAGATAACCTTTATTGTCGTTTTTTTCTTCCCCCCGGGCACAACGGCACACATTAAAAATGAAATTTAGTTGCCTGCACTCAAAGTGTACACCTAACACACATTGAAAAACATACTGTATACAACGTATGTATAGGCCTACACCCTTACAAATAGGTTGTTGTTGTTAGTTGTGAAGTCGTGTCCGACCCATCGCGACCCCATGGACAACGTTCCTCCAGGCCTTCCTGTCCTCCACCATCTTCTGGAGTCCATTTAAGCTCACGCCTCCTGCTTCAGTGACTCCATCCAGCCACCTCATTCTCTCTCATCCCCTTCTTCTCTTGCCTTCAACCTTTCCCAGCATGAGGCTCTTCTCCGGTGAGTCCTTCCTTCTCATTAGGTGGCCAAAGTATTTGAGTTTTAGCTTCAGGATCTGGCCTTCTAAAGAGCAGTCAGGGTTTATAGGTAACATATAAATATTAATTGCTGTCCATCTTGAATACATAACGGAAGGAGGAAGCTTGAGAGTTCACAAGGTTAATGCTGCATGGAATGAAACTATGGCTGAATCTGGATGTTCTGCCACGGGTACCACGGAGCCCCCCCCCCTCCCAGAAGGGAACAAGGAAAAGAGGTCGTGAAGAGGGTGTGTCGTGTCCCAGACAATCTTGCGGACCCTGCTCAAGCAACGCTTCTGTGCCATGTCCTGGATGGGAGGGAAGGATCTGCCAAGGATCTTTTCGGCCGTCCTCACCACTCTCTGCACCGCCTTCCTGTCTGAAGCAGAGATGCTTCCAAACCAGACTGTGATGCTGTGTGACAGGATGCTCTCGATCGTCCCCCCTGTAGAAAGCGGTCAGGACAGGGGAAGGAAGACGTGCTTTTCTCACACGACGCAGAAAATGCAGGCGCTGCTGTGCCCGCTTCACCAGTGTCTCGCTGTTGCGCGACCAAGCCAGCCTACTCGTTAGCTGCACACCCAGGAATTTGATGCTGGTAACCATTAATGCACAGGTGAATCATTAATGCACAGAGGAGTGTGGCTGTGCCTGCCTTTTCTGAAATCGACAATGATCTCTACTGTTTACACGATTGCTTAGTCATAGAAATTTGGGGCTTAGTGACGGTCAGTAAGGAGCAATCTCTTCTTTTTTTTCAGATTACTCTGGCTATTCACACCACCTCTTTGGCTCCACCAAGGCTAATCTATCCATCTCAATGCTAAGACCAGAGGTTGACTTGATTGGACGTAATCAAGGAATTAATTTGTGGCTAAACCCCTTCCACTGTTTGCTTTGGTTCCATCCACTATTGCCAGAGGACCTGTGAATGATTGTGGCTGGAAAATATGTTGTGCCGGGCAAAAAAAGAATAAGCCTGGCCATCCTTGTCCTAAACTCAACCACTTTTCATTAGCTGTACGTTTCCCGTTCAACCAGTTTGCAAAAAGAAAGAACAGAATCATAGAATGACAGAGTTGTAAGGACCTTGGAGGTCTTCTAGTCCAACCCCCTGCTCAGGCAGGGGAGCCTATACCATTTCAGACAAATGGTTGTCCAATCTGTTCTTAAAAACTTCCAGTGTTCTGGAGGCAGGTTGTTCCACTGGTTAATTGTTCTAACATTCAGGAAATTTCTCCTTAGTTCTAGGTTGCTTCTCTCCTAGATTAGTTTCCATCTGTTGCTTCTTGTCCTGCTTTCAGGCGCTTTGGAGAATAGCTTGACTCCCTCTTCTTTGGGGCCGCCCCTGAGATATTGGAACACTGCTATCATGTCACCCCTTGTCCTTCTCTTCATTAGACTAGACCAGGGGTAGGCAACCTTGGCTCTTTTATGACTCGTGGACTTCAACTCCCATAATTCCTGAGCCAGCATGACTGGTTCAGGAATTCTGGGAGTTGAAATCCACAAGTTATGAAAGAGCCAAGGTTGCCTACCCCTGGACTAGACATACCGAATTCCAGCAACCGTTCCTTATATGTTTTAGCCTCCAGTCCCCTGATCATCTTTGCTGCTCTTCTCTGCACTCTTTCTAGAGTCTCAACATCTTTTTTACATCGTGGTGACCAAAACTGGATGCCGTATTCCAAGTGTGGCCTTACCAAGGCCTTGTAAAGTGGTATTAATACTTCACGTGATCTTGATTCTATCCCTCTGTTAATGCAGCCTAGCACTGTGCTGGCGTTTCTGGCAGCTGTAACACACGGCTGGCTACTATTTAAGGGATCTTCCACCAGGACTCCAAGATCCCTCTCACAGTACTACTATTGAGCCAGGTACCACCTATACTACACCTGTGCATTACTTTAACTTCCAAGCTAGCATGATTGCCTGGGGAATTCTGGGAGTTGAAGCCCACAAGTTTCCAAGTTTGGAGTCCCCTTTTCTAGTCCAACCCTTTGCCCAAGGGAGTAGACCATATAAGCAGGGGTCTTCAAACTTGGCCCTTTTATGACTTGTGGACTGCAACTCCCAGAATTCCTCAGCCAGCGTGCCTGGCTGAGGAATTCTGGGAGTTGAAGTCCACAAGTCATAAAAGGGCCAGGTTTAAAGACCCCTGCCTTATAGCTCCTGGACAAAAAAAATGGTTGTCCAATGAGCAAACCTTTTTTTTTGCTGTCCTTAAAGGCAGAGAATAAACATCTTGGCTTCAGCTTTTCTTGTTTGGTGGCCATTTTGTTTACCCAGAAAGCCCTTTGGGCTGTGTCGTTCTAGGGCATTCTGGGAGAGTAAGACTGGCATGGAGAAGCCAAATGATAAAAACTAGCCCCATCTTTCTAATTTTTTGCTACCATGAAGCAAGATGATTGAGACAGAGAGGCAAAGGCTGAAAAATATCCTTGGAGTGATAAAACGAGGATGACTGAATGGAATAGTTAAAAAACAGATTTATTGCTGATAATAAAAGCAGCAAGGGTTAAAGGTGTGGAAGCAAAACAGCGGCGCATATTTATATGATTACAAGTCTCCTAAGAAAGAGACAAGAATACACCAATCTTTTTCTTTCAATGGAACATAATAAAATAAGGGGAGTCCTCAAGTTACAGCACTTGGTTTAGTGACCGTTCAAAGTTATGACAGTACTGAAAAAAGTGACTAATGACCATTTTGCACACTTATGACCGTTGCAGCACGTGATTTACATTCGGACGCATGACAACCGGCTCATATTTATGATGGTGGCAGTGTCCCGGAGTCATGTGATCCCCTTTTATGACCTTCTGACAAGCAAAGTCAGTGAGGGAAGCCGGATCCAATTAACGACCATGTTGCTAATTTAATAACTTCAGTGATTCGCTTAACAAATGTGACATGGACAGTTGTAAAAGATTGCAAAAGGTGATCACATGATCCCTGGACACTGCAACCATCATAAGCACATGCCAGTTGCCAAGAGTCCCAATGTTTATCACATGGCCATGGGGATAATAATAATAATAATAATAATAATAATAATAATAATAATAATAATAATAATAATAATAATAATGTTGGAAGGGACCTTAGAGATCCTCTAGTCCAACCCCCTGCTCAGGCAGGAAATCCTATACATTTTCAGACAAATGGCTGCCCAGTCTCTTCTTAAAAGCCTCCAGTGTTGGAGCATTCACAGCTTCTGGAGGCAGGTTGTTCCACTGATTAATTGTCCTCACTGACAGGAAATTTCTCCTTAGTTCTAGGTTGCTTCTCTCCTTGATCAGTTTCCATCTGTTGCTTCTTGTCCTGCCTTCAGATGCTTTGGAGAACAGCTTGACTCCCTCTTCTTTGGGGCAGCCCCTGAGATATTGGAAGACTTGCTATCGTGTCACCCCTTGTCCTTCTCTTCATTAAACTAGACATACCCAATTCCAGCAGCCATTCCTTGTAAGTTTTAGCCTGCAACGCTGCAACGGTTGTCAACGTGAAAAATTGTCACATTTTCCACTGCTCTTGTAACTTCAACAATCACTAAATGAAAAGTCGTAAGTCAAGGACTGCATGTTTTCAAAGCCTGGAACATCCTCCCCTTATTAAAAGGAATCCATTTCTACAATTGTATGATCTGCTCCTTGATTCGCCAAAAGGCTTGGCAGCCGCTAATTCCATCATCCATCAGGATGGAATTATAGAATCATGGAATGATAAGGCTGGTGTCAATGCTGCAAACATTGACATGTTTTTGCACTGACAATATAAGAGGCAGCCTTTTGCTTTAACTGTTTGGCTTTGAATCACCAAAGTGCGGGAGGAATACAACCCGGATGTTTTGAGAAGATAAGGGATAGCCCACTTCAGAAGGGAAGTGAAACTTCTTGTGTTAAACTAATTGGTGAATGTGATTCATGATGTGTAATTAAGGGAGGGAAATTCTGTATGATATGATGGGTTAAGGGGGGGAAAATTCAGATTCTGGCATCCATCCATTATTAAAGACTTTTTTAGAATAAACAATCATGCAGCGTTCTTTGATCTGTCTCATTAATCGGAACCATGAAAGCTGGAAGGGACCTTGAAGGTCTTCAACACTCTGCCCAACAGCATACATACATACATAGTTAGTTAGTTAGTTAGTTAGTTAGTTAGTTAGTTAGTTAGTTAGTATCCTGCCTTTATTATTTTTATAAATAACTCAAGGTGGGAAACATATCCAACATAGCTTCCTCCTCCTGTTTTCCCTCATAACAACCCTGTGAGGTGGGTTGGGCTGAGAGAGATTGGCCCAAAGTCACCCAGCTGGCTTTCATGGCAGTTGGGACTAGAACTCACCATCTCCCAGTGATTGGCCCAAAGTCACCTAGCTGCTTTTCATGGCTAAGGTTGGACTAGAACTCACCATCTCCTGGTGATTGGCCCAAAGTCACCCAGCTGGCTTTCATGGGTAAGGTTGGACTAGAACTTACTGTCTCCCAGTGATTGGCCCAAAGCCACCCAGCTGGCTTTCATGCCTAAGGCAGGACTAGAACTCTCTGTCTCCCAGGGAGTGGCCCAAAGTCACCCAGCTGGCTTTCATTCCTAAGACGGGACTAGAACTCACCGTCTCCCAGTGATTGGCCCAAAGTCACCCAGCTGGCTTTCGTGCCTAAGGCGGGACTAGAACTCATCGTCTCCTGCTTTCTCGCCTAGGCCAAACTGGAATACTTCGATGGGCAGTAAATGCAGCTTTCTCCTTTGGGCAAAATAGGTGGTTATCAACTGTTTTTGAACACCTGCCTCAGCTGTATGAGCTGAGGGTTTTTTTTTTAATTTTGTTTTGTTTTTCACAACAGGTGCTTCATTGGGGTAACCACCGTTACGGTTGCCACCGTTTCGAGGACGACGGTCTCCAGAGAACAGGACTTTTCCAGCCTTGAACCCATTTGCAAAGGGTTAATGGTCTTGGTGGGTCTGGGCTGGGGACAAGAAAGGGGGGCACAGCGAGCAGGACGCCTGGCCTTGCGGGCAGCAGACAGCCTTTTGACCATATGCTGCTGTCTGACGCCTCCTGGCCCAGCACGAGGCCTCTCCTGTCTCCTGAACAAAGGGAATCTGGGTTGATCCACCCAGCGGAGACCCCAATTAGAGGCGTCTGCGCTGGTGTTTTTCACTTACCCGAGTTTTTTCCCCCCTCCCCCTCCCCCTTCCTCAGGCCTGTTGTCTCCCAATTAACGGCTCTGCACACTGAAGAACAGAGGTCTTTGTCTGGGGCCATTTAACAGAGATCACTGCACAAGGCATGGATGTATCCATGGGTGTTTACAGGACAGCATGGGGGGGGGCTATTGGGGTGGAGCCCGACATGTTTGGGCTGAGCTCCCCCCACAGGAAGTGACTTTATTCTGCTGATCTGGGTCATAACTTCATAATAGTAAAGTTGGAAGGGACCTTGGAGGTCATCTAGTCCAACCCCCTGCTCAGGCAGGAAACCCTATACCATTTCAGACAAATGGCTGTCCAGTCTCTTCTTAAAAACTTCCAGTGTTGGCGCATTCGCCGCTTCTGGAGGCAGGTGGTTCCACTGGATAATTGTTCTCACTGTCAGGAAGTTTCTCCTTAATTCCAGGTTGCTTCTGTCCCTGGTTAATTCCCATCCGTTGCTTCTTGTCCTGCCTTCAGGCGGCTTTGGGGAATAGCTAGACTCCCTCTTCTTTGGGGGCAGCCCCTGAGATACTGGAAGACTTGCTATCCTGTCCCCCTTCGTCCTTCTCTTCATTAAATGAGACAGACCCAACTCCAGCAGCCGTTCCTTTTATGTCTTAGCCTCCAGTCCCCTAATCATCTTTGTTGCTCTTCTCTGTACTCTTTCCAGAGTCTCAACATCTTTTTTACATCGTGGTGACCAAAACTGGGTCTTCTGTGGGTCTTCTATTTAAAGGGTATCAAAGATACAGGTCATTCCCCCCCACCACCACCACTTTATTCAAAGGTAGCCTTTCACTACCACGTTCCTTCCAGATGTGCCAAATTTGAAGTCTCAGAATTCTAACTTGGCTGTGAAAGCTTGGGATTCTGGGAGTTGAAGTCCAACCCACTGGGAAAATGTCTCTGGAGATTCTTGATCATCCGATCAATCAGTCAGAGTAGAAGTAGAAGGACCTTAGAGGTCTTCTAGTCCAACCCCCTGATCAAGCAGGAGACCCTATACAAGTTGACACAAGTGGCTGTCCAGGGTCTTCTTATAAAAATCTCCACAATGTCTCAAAGCAAGCAGTTCCACTGGTTAATTGTCCTCACTGTTAGGAAGTTTCTCCTTAACACCAGGTCGTTTCTCTCTTTGATTAATTTCCACCCATTTTTTTTCTTTTTTTTAATCTTGCCTTCCGGTGCTTTGGAAAAATACATTGACCCCCTCTTCTTTGTGGCAGCCCCTCAAATACTGGAATAAGGATATCCTGCCCCCCCCCCCAGTTCTTCTTTTCTCTAGACTGGCCATACCCAATTCCTGCAACTGTTCTTCATATGTTTTAATCACCGGGCTTTTAATCATCTTAGTTGCTCTTCTCTGCACTTTTCCCAAAGTCTCAACCTCTTTTTTATAACGTGATGACCAAAACTGGATGCTGCATTCCAGGTGTGGCCTTACTAAGATTTTATAAAGCAGCACTAATACTCCACGCGATTTTTCAACCAATCAATCAATCAATCAATCATGTCAATCAATCAATTTATTACGGTCAAAGGCCAACACATAAATTAAACATTCAAACAAAACAAAACTAAACAGAATCAACACCAGAGGACATAGCAATATATTACAATTAATGATGTAATCAATGGGTGTAATCAAGGTCCGCCCAGTTTTAGAGACAGTATCACAAAAACTAGCTAGCTTCAGAAAAACTGAATTGTACTGACCTGACAATACAAAAAAAAAAACACTGAGTGTTGTGTAGTGGGTCCGACGCAAGGAAGAGACGCCAGCCGGTGTGTGAGTTCAGCTCTTTATTGGATGGGGGTAGCGAACTGAGGGATGAGGGTTACCTGGCCTCCTTAAATACCTAGCCAGGTAAGCGGACAGCCAATGGGGTTAGCCCTAGGTTTCCCGCCAAAACTGGGTTTCCCGCCAAAACTGTTCAGGCCAACGCCCCCTGGTGGCTGTTGCTATGCAGGTGCCTGCATACATAACACCCCTCCCCCCTTAGAGAAGAACCACATAACAATGAAACAACTTGCAACTAACAATAACTATATACACTGTGTGTCAATAATAAAAAAAACAATGCAACTGTGTAGGAGTCCTGCCCTGCTGCCCTTTCACCATCCCCTTGCCCCCTCCTCCTGGCCTATCCTGGGGGGTCTCCGATCCTATTGCTAAGGAAACTTTGGATACAAAGCCAGGTCTCCTCACATGGAGAGGGAGTGGGCCTCCCTCTTGACTTTGCCCTCATACCCATCATGAGCAACCTGGCTAAGGAAAGCAAGCACAGCAGCAGCAGCCTTGAGGAGGAGGTAAATGCAGCTGGGCGCCCCCTTGGGGAAGTGGAGCTGGGCTGGGCATTTGACCTCCATGCCACCGTCCAACCCCCCCCCCGAAGGCCTGAGAGGAACAGTGAGGCTCCTCCAGTGGACCATGCCTTGGCACTTGCCCCGGTCCCATCTTCTTCTGCCAGAGACCCCCAGATCTGTCCCACTCCTGCCCAGACCCCCATTGGCACCCTTGATGCGAATGATGTAGAGCTGGCCATGCCCACCCAGTAGGCCATGCCCACCCTGGCCACACCCACCCGGCCTGCCAAGGGCAACTGCAATGCTGATGTGGCCCTCAATGAAATTGAGTTTGACACCCCTGTTCTAGACCAACCCCCTGCTCAGGCAGGAGACCCTATACCATTACAGACAAATGGCTGTCCAGTCTCTTGTTAAAAACTTCCAGTGTTGGAGCATTCACAGCTTCTGGAGGCAGGTTGTTCCACTGGCTAATTGTTCTCACTGTCAGGAAGTTTCTCCTTAGTTCTGAGTTGCTTCTCTGCTTGATTAGTTTCCATCTGTTGCTTCTTCTCCTGCCTTCAGGCACTTTGGAGAATAGCTTGACTCCCTCTTCTTTGTGGATAACAGATTTGGAAGGGACCTTGGAGGTCTTCTAGTCCAACCCCCTGCTCAGGCAGGAAACCCTATACCAGTTCAGAGAAATGGTTGTCCAGTCTCTTCTTCAAAACCTCCAGTGATGGAGCATTCACCACTTCTGGAGGCAGGTTGTTCCACTGGTTAATTGTTCTCACTGTCAGGAAATTTCTCCTTAGTTCTAGGTTGCTTCTCTGCTTAATTAGTTTCCATCCGTTGCTTCTTCTCCTGCCTTCGGGCGCTTTGGGGAAGTTTGACCCTCCTCTTCCTTGTGGCAGACCCTCAAATATTGGAAGACTGCTATCATGTCACCCCTACTCCTTTTCATTAAACTAGACATACTAAATTCTTACAGGCCAAACACGAAAGGGGAGAAGTCTCCACCAAAACATTAGAACTTTTAGGAAGAACTGGACTTAGGTGGATTATTTTAAAGCCCATGGTTACATAACACACCCTTCAGATTTGAAAACCTGGAAGACGTTGGAATCTGATTCTCCCGGATGAAGGTGGTGATCAGATTGATCAACATGCTCCTCCTGAATCCAGCACTCAGGCTAGACAGCCATAGACAGGCAGGCCTGCTTGTTTTTACAACATTTTTCCCCCTGTGGTCATTCAACGAATCGAAGTTCGAGTTACAACAGAACTGGAAAAAAGTGACCTACGACTGGTCCTCCCACTTATGACTGCCACAGCATCCCCAATGTGTTCTGTACCAGCCTGCTACCAGCCCTGCAGAAAAGGCAGGGACAACCCCTTTTACAAGAAGGCAAGAGGCTGGAATTACGCCTGCCAAATTTATTACCACAAAAACAAACGGAACAAGACAATCCAAGAAACAGGAGCTTTAAGAAACAGGAACTATCCGAGCGGTTGCCTTCAGCAAACCAGCCCTCCCACACATTCCCCTTATGTAGAGTTCAGGGCGTGGCTTCTCTCTGCCTCCTTCCGAGGAGCCCCATTGCCTTCCTCTGTTTACTCCTAATTGACTGCCTCCTGCGTCGGGCGTCCTTGAACAGGGCCAGCTGTGGGTCATCTTCATCCACGCTGTCAGGCTTACACAGCTGGGTCTCCGTGGTGACCAAGTGGGAGGGGCCTGGCTGAGGGCTCTCATCAGCAAGATCTTCAACCCCCTCAGCAAGGTCTTCAACACCCCCCTCCTCCTCCTCTGAGTCGTCCCAGCCAACTGCCGAACCCACAGGCTGACCCTGAATCACAACACAATGGTCACATGATCAAAAGCCAGGCATTTGGTAATCAGATGTATTTATTTACAGCTGGGGAGGCTGAGCGATCGTGTCATCACCTAAAATCACTTAACCAGCGTGTTGAAGGAAACGTCTTCATCATAGTTCAGTCCAAGCCGGGAATAAACAACATGGCGACTGCTTTAGAAAGAAGGTCGCAGTTTATTTGAAGAGGAGAGCCAGACAGGAAGATGCCTCTGGAAGGAAAGAGAGAATGAGCACATGTACGGAGTGGGTTTTTGTACCCTCTGGAGCCTTTTGTTCGGAGTTGTTTCCTGTTTGAGGCTTTGCATTTCCTGTGTCGCATATTTTGAGTCTGGGTGTGCCTTTCTGGTATTCTGATGGTGGTGGGTTAATCCTATTATGTCCCAAGGGTCATATCCTGCTTCCCTGGGGCTGGGGCTGATGACTCTTAGATTCTTGGTGTTGATTCTAGGGATCTTTCTTCCCTAATCCCAGTTTCCTGACTCCACTCTTTCTGACAAGATTAAAACATCTGCAATTCTACAGACTTGGTTTCTGCTTGGGACAGAGAGACCTGGGGGGCGGGCTTGGTTTCTGCCTTTAAAACCTTTAGGGCAGTGATGCCGAACCTTTTAGAGACCGAGTGCCCAAACTGCAACCCAAAACCCACTTATGTATCATTGGGTGCCGGGTAGGTGTGGCCCTTTGGGTGGGCGTGGCTCTTTGGGTGGGCATGGCCCATTGGGTGGGTGTGGCTGCCGTGGTAACGGCAGACTGGGTGGGACTAAAAAGTTCAATCAATTCCAACTTTGCGAGAACTTTTTTTTCCCCCTTGAGAAGTTGAAATTGATTGATTGAACCTTTTTTTTTTTTTTGCAGACGGCGGTGGAGGCCTAAAGCGAAAAGGTTTTATAAAACCCAGCTGAAGACCTAGGACTGGGGTGACAACATGCGTGCCCACAGAGAGGGCTCTGCGTGCCACCTGTGGCACCCGTGCCATAGGTTTGCCACCACAGCTTTAGGGAGATATATTCTGTCCTTTTAATAGCCTTGGTGGAGCAGTGGGCTAATGCCTCCTTAAGTAACACCAGCTGCCTGCAATTAGTGCAGGTTCGAGTCCCACCAGGCTCAAGGTTGACTCAGCCTTCCATCCTTCCGAGGTAGGTAAAATGAGGACCCAGATTGTTGGGGGCAATTAAGCTGACTTTGTAATAATGCCGCTTGGGGTGTGTGTGAAAGCCCTAACAAGCAGGCATATACATAGAAGGAAGGCTACTGCTAAGCTTGTAAGCCGCCCTGAGTCTTCGGAGAAGGGCGGGATATAACTGTAATAAAAATATAAAATAAAATAAAATATTTCTTCTCTTGCGGGCTGACTTCCCACACCAGCTTTCATGCCTAAGTTGGACTAGAACTCACAGTCTCCCGGTTTCGGGCCCGCCCCTTAACCACTACACCAAACTTACTTCTCTACTTTTTATTTTATTTTAAAAAATATCTTTTTATATTTTGCAGCCATCAGTTGTAGATATGGGGCCTGTTAACTTAATCTATTTTGGAAGATGGCCAAGGGAGAGGATTTTTAACTAACTGGTCAATTTTACTCTACTTTTCTCCCTCTCTCTCTCTTTCCCTCCCCGCTTCTAATTGCAATCTTATATCACATTTTTAAGAGCTGTTTGTATAAACACCTTCCGCTGCCAGTTAAGATTATTATTTTTTTAATGGTAGTATGATGAACAAGATACTTGCTGACTCAAACATCAGCAGATGGTTTCCAAGGTTCTGGGCTTCTGATCTCAAAATCAAAGCCAAAACATAGAAAGATGGTCAGATGGACTTGGCAATCAGATTTTTCCCCAAAACATTTAAACTTAGATTTTTGATTTGCAAAGACTGACAGTATTTTTTTTATTAAAGAGTTTTACAAAAACAAAATTTTACAATATATCCCCAAATCCCTCCCACCCCAAACCCACCCACTTCCCCCCCCCACTTCCCAGAGCTAAATACAGGATTATAGTTACAATAATCATATTCTAAATAAAAATTATGCATAATATACAATTAACCAAATTCATAATGCGCTTTAACTCTCTTTTAACATAACTACAAACAACGTACCAATAACAATATCCCACTAAAATCTACTCATAAGCTAAATGGAACTTTTTAGTCCCATATTTGTTTTGAATATAATTTATCCATCTCCTCCAAACTGAAATATATCTTTCCTGTGAATGATCCTTCAAATAAGCAGAAATCTTAGACATTTCTGCAAGATTCGAAACTTTAAACACCCATTCTTCTACAGTGGGCAAACTATCCTTCTTCCAATATTGTCCCACCAGTAACCGTGCTGCCGTTATCATGTTCAACATCAAGTTAGTTTCTTTAACATCACAATCTACAAGGATACCCAATAAGACAGTATTTTTTTTAAAGAATGAGGTGAGTATTTGAAAATTGGCCCTTTCACTATTCAAAACTCAAAAGTGCTGAGAAGAGGAAGAATGGAGCAAGTCTATACGTCACCACTAGATGCCGCCAGAGGTCAAACTCCAAGCGTGTAGAAACATGTTTTTGGTCCTTAGTGAATTAAGCATTGAGTGATTTAAGCTGAGTTTGAGTGCCGATTGCCTTCAGAATACAGAATAGCAGAGTTGGAGGGGACCTTGGAGGTCTTCTAGTCCAACCCCTTGCTCAAGCAGGAGACGCTATACCATTCTGGACAAATGGATGTCCAATCTCTTTTTAAAAGATCGCGCAAAGTACTAATACCGCTTTATAAAAGCCTAGTAAGACCACACCTGGAATACTGCGGCCGATTTTGGTCACCATATTACAAAAACGATGTTGGAACCTTGGAAAAAGTTCAGAGAAGAGCAACTAAGATGATCCAAGGCCTGGAGGTTAAAACTTACGAAGAATGGCTGCGGGATTTGGGTCTGGCTAGTCTAAGGAAAAGAAGATATAGGGGAGACATGATAGCAGTGTTATAGTATCTGAGGGGCTGCCACAAGGCAGAGGGGAGTCACTTTGTTCTTCAGAGCACCAGACAAGAAACAATGGTTGGAAGCTGATCAAAGAGAGAAGCAACCTGGAATTAAGGAGGAACTTCCTAACATTGAAATGTTAGTGTGGGCTAGATTAGAAGACCTCCAAGGTTCCTTGAAGCTTCTATTCTATTCTATTCTATTCTATTCTATTCTATTCTATTCTATTCTATTCTATTCTATTCTATTCTATTCTATTCTATTCTATTCCATATTTTCTATTCTATTTTATTCTATTCTATTCTGTTCTGTTCTTTCACTATTCTGTTCTGTTCTGTTCCATTTCATTTAATTCATTTCATTTCATTTCATTCCATATTTTCTATTCTATTCTATTCTATTCTGTTCTATTCTATTCTATTCTATTCTATTCTATTCTATTCTATTCTATTCTATTGTAAATAAAGATTCTATTCTATTCTATTTTAAATAAAGATTCTATTCTATTCTATTCTCAATAAAGATTCTATATTTTATTCTATTCTATTCTCAATAAAGATTCTATATTCTATTGTATTCTATTCTATATAAATATTCTATTCTATTCTATTCTATTCTATTCTATTCTATTCTATTCTATTCTATTCTATTCTATTCTATTCTATTCTATTCTATTCTATTCCGTATTTTCTATTCTATTTTATTCTGTTCTATTCTGTTCTGTTCTGTTCTTTCACTATTCTGTTCTGTTCTGTTCTGTTCCGTTCCATTTCATTTCATTTCATTTCATTCCATATTTTCTATTCTATTCTATTCTATTCTATTCTATTCTATTCTATTCTATTCTATTCTATTCTATTCTATTCTATTCTATTCTATTCTATTCTATTCTATTCTATTCTATTGTTTCCGCACCCCCCCCCCCTGCTGACTTTCCATAAAGCCCTGAAGATCTGGCTCTGCCATTTGCTCTGGAGCCCTGATGGGGGCTTATCACTCTGGAGGTGGTTGATAAACTCAGACCTCCCCATCTTCTCCCTGTACACATCTTGCTCTCTTCCTTCTCCTCTTTTAATGGTACTTACAACTTACAACAGTTCATTTAGCGACCGTTCAACTGAAAAAAGTGACTTACAACCATTTTTCACACTTATGACCATTGCGGCATCCTGATGGTCATGTGATCCAAATCACAAGTGACTCATATTTATGACGGTTGCACTGCCCCGGGGTCATGTGATCCCCTTTTGTGACCTTCTCACACGCAAAGTCAATGGTGAAGCCAGATTCACTTAACAACCGTTTTCCTAACTTAACAAACGCAGTGAATTCCCTTAACAACTGCAGCAAGTAAAATGGGGCAAAAGTCACTTAACAACCGTCTCGCTTAGTGTCAAAAATTTGGGGTTCAGTTGTGGTCGTAAGTCAAAGACCACCTGTAGTATTATTGTTGTTACTTATTGTTGCTTCGTTTTAATGTTGACCGTTGTTTTGGGTTTTTTTGTTTGTAAGCCACCCAGAGTCCCCTCTAGATGGGATCGGACGGCACCAAATCTAATGAACGAACAAACAAACCAACAAAGTTAATGGTAGCTTAGTTGATGAGATGAGCAGAAGCCAACACCAATATTCATCCTTTAATTTAAACCTGGCCGGAAAGAAACCGAAACGACCGTGCAAAATTCCTCTTTCTTTTAGTCTGTCACCACTAGGTAAGCAGGCCCTTTCCCAGGCTGGCTATTTCCTGGGGGGGGGGGGCCAGGGGGGGTGTTGTCTCTGTGTGGGGGTCTACGACAGTCCTTTTGGAGATTAAAAATCCATATTTCTGTCTGTTTCTACCATTCAGGGGATCAGGAGCTGAACGGCAGACTTTTTGGCACCATTCCTGAATAACTTGTCTCCCCATTTCTGGATACTTGCTGGGAAGGTTTATGTAATGCTTTTAATTGGGGGGGGGCGGGAAGAGAGGAGAGAAGCCATCTCACACCCCACCCCGTAGCCAATTAAATCAGCACACGGGGTGGGGGAATTCAGGCGTGTATTAACCTTTGGAGACAGACCCCAGCTTAAAACCTGGCTGGGGTCTTGAATTGTAAGTTGTCCTCGAATTACAACAATTCATTTAGCGATAGCGCTTAGACTTATAGACCGCTTCACAGTGCTTTACAGTACAGCCCTCTCTAAGCGGTTTACAGAGTCAGCCTATTGCCCCCAGCAATCTGGGTCCTCATTTTACTGACCTCGGAAGGACGGAAGGCTGAGTCAACCTTGAGCAGGTCAGGATCGAACTTCCTGGCAGTGGGCAGAGTCAGCCTGCAACCATTGCGCCATCATGAGAAAGAGGGAAGGAAGGAAGGAAGGAAGGAAGGAAGGAAGGAAGGAAGGAAGGAAGGAGAAAAGGGGGGAGAGAAAGAAGGAAAGGAAGGAAGGAAGGAAGGAAGGAGAAAAGGGGGGAAAGAAAGGAAGAAAGCAATAGCAATAGCAGCTAGGCTTATATATTAAATTCTATTTAATCTCTTTTAATTTGTTTTAACGTTTGTATTGACTGTTTTTTAAATGCCCTGTAAACCGCCCTGAGTCCTTCGGGAAAGGGCGGTATATAAATCTAAATAAATAAAATAAATAAATAAAATAAATAAATACTGCTTCACAGTGCTTTACAATCCTCTCTAAGCGGCTTAGAGAGTCAGCCTACCGCCCCCAACAATCTGGGTCCTCATTTTACCAACCTCAGAAGGATAGAAGGCTGAGTCAACCTTGAGCAGGTTGGGATCGAACTGCTGGCAATTTGGTAGAGTCAGCTTGCAATACCGCATTCTGTCCACTGCGCCACCATGGCTCTAAATTTAGTGACTGAAGTTATGACGACACTGAAAAAAAAGCGACTTAGGGCCAGTCCTCGCACTTATGACCATTACAGCAATTCCCATGGGATTGAAATTCAGGCACTTGGCAACTGGCATATATTTACGACAGGTGTAGCATCCCGCAGTCACGTGATTGCCATTTGTGACTTTCCCAGCTGGCTTTCGGCTATGGGAAGTCAATGGGGGAGGGAAGTTAGATTCACTTAACAACCGTGTGATTCGCTTAACAACGGTGGCAAAAAAGGTTGTAAAATTGGGCACGACTCACTTAACAACTATTTTGTGTAACAACGGAAATTCGGGACCCAGTTGTGTTCATATGGTGAGGACAACGAAAGATTTCTCCAACACCTCACAAGGACGTTTTGGAGAGCCAGGACCGTATTTAGGCTAAGCCCAAATGGGCACCTGGTTAGCTTGCCAAAGCTTAGGGGGCAGCGATGCCCTCCCTCTTGCTGAAGCAATCCAAAAAATGAAAATTGTTTCATTAGTTTAAGATGGCACCATTCATCAGTGTGGCCAAGGGGCACCATATACCCTGAGCCTGTCCAGCAGAGCTGAGGTCAAAAAAGTCAAGATATGAATGATATTCCAAAGAAAGGGGGGGGAATCAACTTATTCTCCAAAGCACCAGAAGGCAAGACAAGAAACAATGGATGGAAATCAATCAAGGAGAGAAGCAACCTGGAATTAAGAAGAAACTTCCTGACAGTTAGAACAACTAACCAGTGGAACAACCTGCCTCCAGAAGTGGTGAGTGCTCCAACACTGGAAGTTTTTAAGAAGAGACTGGACAGCCATTTCTTGAGCAGGGGGTTGGACTAGAAGACCTCCAAGGTCCCTTCCAGCATTCTATTCTATTCTATTCTATTCTATTCTATTCTATTCTATTCTATTCTATTCTATTCTATTCTATTCTATTCTATTCTATTCTATTCTATTCTATTCTATTCTATTCTATTCTATTCTATTCTATTCTTCCTGTTTCTATTCTACTCTACTCTACTCTACTCTACTCTACTCTACTCTACTCTACATAAAGGTAAAGGTTCCCCTGCACATGCGTGCTAGTCGTTTCCAACTCTAGGGGCCGGTGCTCATCTCCGTTTCAAAGCCGAAGAGCCAGCGCTTGTCCGAGGACGTCTCCGTGGTCATGTGGCCGGCATGACTAGACGCCAAAGGCGCACAGAACGTGGTTACCTTCCCACCATAGTGGTTCCTATTTTTCTACTTGCATTTTTACGTGCTTTTGAACTGCTAGGTTGGCAGAAGCTGGGACGAGGAACAGGCGCTCACTCTGTTACGCGGCACTCGGGATTCGACCCGCCAAACTGCCGACCTTCTGATCGACAGGCTCAGCGTCCTA
>NC_139512.1:353548026-353680526 GCF_947247035.1 Vipera ursinii | reverse complement strand
GGAAAGGAAAGGAAGAAGGAAAGGAAAGGAAGAAAGGAAAGGAAAGGAAGAAAGGAAAAGAGAGGAAAGGGAAGGGAAGGAAAGGAAAGGAAAGGAAAGGGAAGGGAAGGGAAAAGGAAGGGGAAGGGAAGGAAGGAAAGGAAAGGAAAGGAAGAAAGGAAAGGAAAGGAAGAAAGGAAAAGAGAGGAAGGGAAGGGAAGGGAAGGAAAGGAAAGGAAAGGGAAGGGAAAAGGGAAGGGGAAGGGAAGGGAAGAGAAGGGAAAGGAAAGGAAGAAAGGAAAGGGAAGGAAAGGAGGGGAAGGAAGGGAAGGAAAAAGAAGGGAAGGAAAGGAAATGGAGTGGAGTGGAGGAATGAAAGGGAAAGGAAGGGAAGGAGGCAGGGGAAAGAGGAAGGGACAAGTCAGGGAAGGGGGCATATAAATTTAATAAATTATTATTACTAGGAATTGAAGAGGAAGATGGAAGCTCTCTATTCTCTCCATGCTCTTGAGGTCTCTAGAAAAAAACAATAAATTAATAAGAATACCGCTAGCCCCTCGGCTTACAAACGATCGCAGCATCCCCAGGGTCATGTGACCCAAAATTTGGACCCTTGGTAATCGGCATTGTATTTATGGCGGTTGCAGCGTCCTGGGATCACGTGATCCCCTTTTGCGACTTTCTGACAAGCAAAGTCGATGGGGGAAGCCGGATCCGCTAGACAGCCCCATGATTCATTGAACAACTGCAGTAATTCCCTTAAAACAGCTGTGGCCAAAAAGGTCGTCTTGTTTGGCCAAGGAAACTTTGGACTCTGTTATAGTCGTAAATCAAGGACTGCCTGTAGTCCCACCATGAGAAAGGTTAAACTGTTAAAATAGCCATCTGCTCCCCTTTATCTGCAGTTCTCTTCTGATGATTTACTGCATTCCTTAACCAAGTGACAAAATTAGTGGATCAGAGGTATGCTCTGGATATAATTTACTTGGACTTCAGTAAGGCATTTGATAAAGTAGATCACAAACTACTACTTGATAAGGTAGAAAAATGTGGGTTAGATAGCATCACCACCAGATGGATTCGTAGCTGGCTGACTGGTGGTACTCAGGGTATGGTCCTCAATGGAACCGCAACTAGATGGAAGGAAGTGTGTAGTGGGGTGGCCCAGGGCTCTGTTCTGGGCCCAGTGCTCTTCAACATCTTCATCAACGATTTGGATGAGGGGATAGATGGGGAACTCATCAAATTTGCAGACGACACCAAGCTGGCAGGAATAGCCAACACTCCAGAAGATAGGCTTAAGATACTGGAGGATCTGGACAGACTCGAACACCGGGCGCTATCTAACAAAATGAAATTCAATGGTGAAAAAAGTAAGGTTCTACATTTAGGCAAGAAAAACCAAATGTTCAGGTATAGTAGGGGTACCTTGCTCAATAGTAGTTACTGTGAGAGGGATCTCGGAGTCCTAGTGGACAATCATTTAACTATGATTGTGTGCTGCAGCTGCCAAAAAAGCCAACACAGTGCTGGGCTGCATTAACAGAGGGATAGAATCAAGATCACGTGAAGTACTAATACCACTTTACAAGGCCTTGGTAAGGCCACACCTGGAATACTGCATCCAGTTTTGGTCACCACGATGTAAAAAAGATGTTGAGACTCTGGAAAGAGTGCAGAGAAGAGCAACAAAGAGGATCAGGGGACTGGAATCTAAAACATAGAAAGAACGTTTGCTGGAATTGGGCATGTCTAGTAGTTTAATGAAGAGAAGGGTGAGGAGTGACATGATAGAGGTGTTCCAATATCTCAGGGGCTGCCCCAAAGAAGAGGGAGTCAAGCTCTTCTCCAAAGGCCCTGAAGGCAGAACAAGAAGCAACGGATGGAAACTAGTCAAGGAGAGAAGCAACCTAGAACTGAGGAGAAACTTCCTGACAGTGAGAACAATTAACCAGTGGAACAACCTGCCTCCAGAAGCTGTGAATGCTCCAACACTGGAAGTTTTTAACAAGAGACTGGACAGCCATTTGTCCGAAATGGTATAGGGCAGGGGTCCCCAACCCCCAGTCAGGGGACCAGTACTGGTCCGCAGCATGCCAGCAACTGGTCTGCACAAACAAGCAAAGCCCCATCCGCAAGATGCAGGCAGCACAAAAAACCACATCCACTCCGGTCCGCGGAAAAACCTCTTTCCATGTAACCGGTCCCTGGTGCTCAAAAGGCTGGAGACCTCTGATATAGGATTTCCTGCCCGAGCTGGGGGTTGGACTAGAAGACCTCCAAGGGCCCTTCCAAGTCTGTTATCCTGTTATTTTGATCTGCAAAAATCAAGCTCATAATTCTCCCCCCCCCACCCACCAATCTGATTTAAAAAGAGAAACAAGAGGGAGGAACAGGGCCTTGGTAAGCATTTAGTGGTCAAGCCAGCTGTAAGGCAGTGATGAGTGATTTTCCCAGGCTGCTTCTCTGGATTTGCCTGACGCCTGCATGCCCACCCCCCACAAATCCAGCACCCCCCTCCCCAGCTTTTTCGGTGCTCTGTGATTTGATGTTGACAAGAAAGGCCTTGCAAGAATATCTCTCTCTCTCTCTCTCTCTCTCTCTCTCTCTCTCTCTCTCTCTCTCTCTCACACACACACACACACACACACACACACACACACAACATAGGGCACCGTGCCAGTTTATTTACCCATGACACGAGAGGTGTGACCCGAATCTTTGACCTAAGGGTTTTCTCCAAACGGAACAGCAGATCCTGCAGAGATTAAGTCAAAGGGGACTCCAGCCCTGCTGTGGATCAAGTCAAGGATCCGATACCATCTTTTCTCACTTCCCGTTTTTTTAACATGCTATTTCTGCAAAGGTTCAGACCGAAACAGGCCTGAAGCCAAACCAGAGATTGTCCAGAGGTGTCTGCAGGTTGTGGTTTTAAAAAGGCGAGGTGGTCACCAGGATGAGGGGGGCTGAAGCTAAGAATAGAATAGAATAGAATAGAATAGAATAGAATAGAATAGAATAGAATAGAATAGAATAGAATAGAATAGAATAGAATAGAATAGAATAGAATAGAATAGAATAGAATAGAATAGAATAGAATAGAAAATATGGAGTGGAATGGAATGGAGTAGAGTAGAATAGAATAGAATAGAATAGAATAGAATAGAATAGAATAGAATAGAATAGAATAGAATAGAATAGAATAGAATAGAATAGAATAGAATAGAATAGAAAAGAATAGAAAAGAATAGAAAAGAATAGAAAAGAATAGAATAGATGGAGTGGAGTGGAGTGGAGTGGAGTGGAGTAGAGTAGAGTAGAGTAGAGTAGAGTAGAGTAGAGTAGAGTAGGATAGAATAGGATAGAATAGAATAGAATAGAATAGAATAGAATAGAATAGAATAGAATAGAATAGAATAGAATAGAATAGAATAGAATAGAAAATATGGAGTAGAGTAGAGTAGAGTAGAGTAGAATAGAATAGAATAGAATAGAATAGAATAGAATAGAATAGAATAGAATAGAATAGAATAGAATAGAAAATATGGAGTAGAGTAGAGTAGAGTAGAGTAGAATAGAATAGAATAGAATAGAATAGAATAGAATAGAATAGAATAGAATAGAATAGAATAGAATAGAATAGAATAGAAAATATGGAGTAGAGTAGAGTAGAGTAGAGTAGAATAGAATAGAATAGAATAGAATAGAATAGAATAGAATAGAATAGAATAGAATAGAATAGAATAGAATAGAATAGAATAGAATAGAATAGAATAGAATAGAATAGATGGAGTGGAGTGGAGTGGAGTGGAGTGGAGTAGAGTAGAGTAGAGTAGAGTAGGATAGAATAGAATAGAATAGAATAGAATAGAATAGAAAATATGGAGTAGAGTAGAGTAGAGTAGAGTAGAGTAGGATAGAATAGAATAGAATAGAATAGAATAGAATAGAATAGAAAATATGGAGTAGAGTAGAGTAGAGTAGAGTAGAGTAGAATAGAATAGAATAGAATAGAATAGAATAGAATAGAATAGAAAATATGGAGTAGAGTAGAGTAGAGTAGAGTAGAGTAGAATAGAATAGAATAGAATAGAATAGAATAGAATAGAATAGAATAGAATAGAATAGAATAGAATAGAATAGAAAATATGGAGTAGAGTAGAGTAGAGTAGAGTAGAGTAGAGTAGAGTAGAATAGAATAGAATAGAATAGAATAGAATAGAATAGAATAGAATAGAATAGAATAGAATAGAATAGAAAATATGGAGTAGAGTAGAGTAGAGTAGAGTAGAGTAGAATAGAATAGAATAGAATAGAATAGAATAGAATAGAATAGAATAGAATAGAATAGAATAGAATAGAATAGAATAGAATAGAAAATATGGAGTAGAGTAGAGTAGAGTAGAGTAGAGTAGAGTAGAGTAGAATAGAATAGAATAGAATAGAATAGAATAGAATAGAATAGAATAGAATAGAATAGAATAGAATAGAATAGAATAGAATAGAATAGAATAGAATAGAATAGAATAGAATAGAATAGAATAGAATAGAATAGAATAGAATAGATGGAGTGGAGTGGAGTGGAGTGGAGTAGAGTAGAGTAGAGTAGAGTAGGATAGAATAGAATAGAATAGAATAGAAAATATGGAGTAGAGTAGAGTAGAGTAGAGTAGAGTAGGATAGAATAGAATAGAATAGAATAGAATAGAATAGAATAGAATAGAATAGAATAGAATAGAATAGAATAGAATAGAATAGAATAGAATAGAATAGAATAGAATAGAATAGAATAGAAGGGACCTTGGAGGACTTCTAGTCCAGCCCCCTGCTCAAACAGGAGAACCTATACCATCTCAGAGAAGTGTCCAGCCTCTTTTTAAAAATCTCCAGTGATGGAGCACCCACGATTTCTGGTGGCAAGCTGTTCCACTGGTTGATTGTCCTCACTGTCAGGAACTTTCTCCTTAATTCCAGGTTGCTTCTCTCTTTGGTCAGTTTCCAACCATAGTTTCTCGTCCTTCCCTCTGGTGCTTTGGAGAATAACTTGACCCCCATCTTCTTTGTGGCAGCCCCTCAAATACTGGAATACTGCTATCATGTCTCCCCTATTCCTTTTTTTAATTTAGACTAGCCAAACCCAAGTCCCGCAGCCGTTCTTCGTATGTTTTAGTCTCCATGCTTTGATCATCTTAGTTGCTCTTCTCTGAACTTTTTCCAAGGCCTCAACATCTTTTTTGTAGTGTGGTGACCAAAATTGGCTGCAGCATTCCAGGTGTGGTTTCGGCTCTCTCTGGATAAGCCAACTTCCAACGTTCTCATTTTATAACCATGCATTTAATGACTGTTCAAAGTTACAAGGGCATTGAATAAAGTGCAATGCCGGTGGTCCTCGACATGCAACAGTTTCATTTAGTGACCATTTGAAGGTACAGCGGCAGTGAAAAAAGGGACTTCTGACCTTTGCAGCATCCCCGTGGTCACCTGATTTACATTCAGATGCTTGAGGACTGACTCATATTTATGACGGTTCCAGTGTCCCAGGGTCACGTGATCCCCTTTGGTGACTTTCTGGCAAGCAAAGTCAGTGGGGGAAGCCAGATTCACTTAACAACTCGTTACAAACTTAACAACTGCAGCGTTTCACTTAACAACTGTGGCAAGGAAAGTTGTAAAAGGGGGCTAAATTCACTGAACCAATGACTCACTTAGCAACAAAAATTTTGGGCTCAATTGTGGTCGTATGTTGAGGACTATTTGCAATAACAGCAAAAAGTGGATGACTGTTTCTTTTATCTGCTTCAGTGGATAACCCAGATATATTCCCATCTGGAGGAAAGACATGATTTCTATGTCTGATGTGCTGCTGTGAACTTCTAGGTTAGATTACTCTAATGCAGGAGTCTTCAAACTTGGCCCTTTTAGGACTTGTGGACTTCAACTCCCAGAATTCCTCAGCCAGCCTGGCTAAGGAATTCTGGGAGTTGAAGTCCACAAGTCCTAAAAGGGCCAAGTTTGAAGACCCCTGCTCTAATGCAATGTTTCCCAACCTTGACCATTTTAAGATGTATGGACTTCAACTCCCAGAATTCCAAGCTTTAAGCAGCCAGGTCAGAATTCTGGGAGTTGAAGTCTTCTGTCGCTGCACCTTGTACTTATTTGCTGTAGCCCAGCAACAAATTCCAAGGTAGGGATTCTAGGCTGATCTCTCTTTTAACTCCGCCTTTGGGTTTTGCCATTTCTTCTCCTACACAGGTGAGACTTGATGAGCTCTTGAGTCCCTTTCTATTCTATGATTCCCTGGTGAAAGCTGAGAGGGGATGATTGGCCCAGAAGATAAAGGGGATCTTCAACCTGGGCCTAGCCCAGTGGTAAGCAACCTTGGCTCTTTTATGACTCGTGGACTTCAACTCCCAGAATTCCTGGGCTGGCAAGGCCCAGTATGGAAACCTCTCCATTTCTCCTCAGCATGGCTGGCTCAGGAATTCTGGGAGTTGAAGTCCACGAGTCATAAAAGAGCCAAGGTTGCTTACCCCTGGCCTAGCCACACCAGATTCAGCACCTTCCCCACTAGACCAGGGGTGTCCAACTCCATGCGGACTGGGGCATTCTGGGAGTTGAAGTCCACAAATCTTAAAGTTGCCAAGTTTGGAGTCCCCTACACTAGACTAAGGGACGCGGTGGCTCAGTGGGTTAGGACGCTGAGCTTGTCGATCTGAAGGTCGGCAGTTTGGCGGGTCAAATCCCGAGTGCCGTGTAGCAGAGTGAGCGCCTGTTACTCGTCCCAGCTTCTGCCAACCTAGCAGTTCGAAAGCCCGTAAAAATGCAAGTAGAAAAATAGGGACCACTGCGGTGGGAAGGTAACAGCGTTCCGTGCGCCTTTGGCGTCTAGTCATGCCGGCCACATGACCACGGAGACGTCCTCGGACAAGCGCTGGCTCTTCGGCTTTGAAACGGAGATAAGCACCGACCCCTAGAGTCGGAAACGACTAGCACGCATGTGCGGGGGAAACTTTACCTTTACCTTTTTACACTAGACTATAGTTATAGTTATAGTTATAGTTTATTTGATTTATATACTGCCTAGTCTGGCCTGGGGGAGACTAAGAGCGAGAGATCTGCTGGTTTGCTCCTCTGGGGATCTCTCCATTGCTGTAAACTTAGCTGGACAGGAAGGGACCAACTGATCCAAATTTGCACTACCTCACACGTTCGAAAGCATGGGACTTTAACTGTACAACTGGTCCCCTGTTTACAATGGTTTGCTTAGTGACTGTTCAAAGGTCACTGAAAAAAAATGACTTATAAACAGTTCTCACACTTGTGACTGTGGCAGCATCCCCACAGTCACTTAATCAAAATTTCGGACGCCTGGTTACCAGTATGCATTTACGATGATTGCACATGAGAGGTTCACACCAGGAGTGTGAATTCTAGTCCCACCTAAGGCGTGAAAGCCAGCTGGGTGACTCTGGGCCAATCACCAGGACATGGTGAGTTCTAGTCCCGCCTTAGGCGTGAAAGCCAGCTGGGTGACTCTGGGCCAATCACCAAGAGATGGCGAGTTCTAGTCCCGCCTTAGGCATGAAAGCCAGCTGGGTGACTCTGGGCCAATCACCAGGAGATGGTGAGTTCTAGTCCCGCCTTAGGCATGAAAGCCAGCTGGGTGACTCTGGGCCAATCACCAGGAGATGGTGAGTTCTAATCCTGCCTTAGGCATGAAAGTCAGCTGGGTGACTTTGAGCCAATCACCAGGAGACGGTGAGTTCTAGTCCCACCTTATGTGTGGAAGCCAGCTGAGTAACTTTGGGCTGATCACCAAGAGACAGTGAGTTCTAGTCCCACCTTAGGCATGAAAGCCTGCTGGTTGACGTTGGGCTAGTCCAGGGCTAGGCAACCTTGGCTCTTTTATGACTCGTGGACTTCAACTCCCAGAATTCCTCAGCCAGCCATGCTGAGGGGAAAGGCAGAGGTTTCCAAGCTGAGCCATGCTGGCTGAGGAATTCTGGGAGTTGAAGTCCACGAGTCATATAAAAGAGCCAAGGTTGCCTACCCCTGGGCTAGTCCCTCTCTCTCAGCCCAACCACACCTCACAGGGTTGTTGTTACGGGGAAAATAAGAGGAGGAAGTTATGTGGGTTCCGTTCGCCTCCTTGAGTTATCGGTGAATGTACCGAAGGCAGGATACAAAATATTAAAAGTGGGATACCGAGGACTAAACAAATGAACCTCTGCATCGGTTTTGAGGGCTAGTTTCTTTGTGTTGGATCCTATTTTAAAGGGAATGTAGATAAACTGTCACTTCCAGCCTGTCCAATGGCTGGTCATAGCTGGTTTTTTGTTTTTGTTTTTCTCATTTGTCACCCTCCAAAGACACGCAAAACCTTTGATGCTGCTTCCCAGGCCTTTGAGATGGAGCTATTTGAGGAAAAGATGAAGGAAAGGAAGGCGGGTTCGAGTCGCGTTAAACCTCCGGCCAAGCCTGCGTAGTTTTGATTTATTTCCTTTATTTCTCCCTGCTCCTTCCACTCTTCCCAAGGAAGAAAAAAAAAAAACCGGAAAGTTCAAAGCCACACATTCTGACAAGTATTCTCTTTTTTTCTTCTTCTCCTTCTTTGCTTCAAACACTCACTTTCTTTGTTTACATAGCAAACGTGGTCTCGGGTTTTCTTTTTCCAAAATTACATTAAAGGCGGAGGAAGAAAAAAAGCTTTTTAGCCTGATTCTTTTAAACTCACACTCACAAACCTCATCTCGAGGGCGGGTTTTTTTTTTTGCTCCAAGCGGGGAGGTGGGGGGTGGGTGGGTAGGGGGGTGGAGAGATGGAAATGGAAAGTCTGCAACCCTTTTATCTACTTGGTTGGGGGGGGGGAGGAAACGTTTTGTTTCAGAGGCAGAATCAGCTCAGATCGATTGCTTGCTGAAACTATAAAAAAAAACAACACACACACCAAGGAGGAGAAATTCTGAGAGGGGAAGGGATGAAAACTGGATACGGGCGGCATCGTAAATTACAAGAGTTCATTTAGCGACCGTTCAAAGTTGCGACGGCCCTGATGGCCTTTTTTTTTTCACCGTTACGACCTTTGCAGCCTCCCCATGATCGCCTGCTCAAAATTCAGAAGCTTGGCAAATGATTTACATTTATGACGGTCGCAGTGTTCCCAGGATTCATGTGATTCCCCTTTTGTGACCTTCGGACAAACAAAGTCAAGGGGGACTCCAGATTTACTTTTGTATAGAAAAGAGCTGGAAGGGACCTTGGAGGTCTTCTAGTCCAGCCCCCCCGGCTCAAGCAGAAAAGCTTCTACCATCTCAGACAAATGACTGCCTAACCTCTTCTTAAAAATCTCCAGTGATGGAGCGCCCACGATTTCTGGAGGCAAAGCTGTTCCGCAATTGTGTTGCTGGCTGCCGTGATCTGCTTAACCACCGTGACAAGAAAGGTCGTAAAATGGGGCAAAGCTCGCTTAACAACGGGGTTGTTTCGCAATGGAAATGTTGTGGTACTAAATCCAGGACTAGCTGTAATTGTGCAGCTCTGCAGCGAAGGCTGTAATCCATAAGCAGAAAGAAAGCTGAGCAAAATAGAGAGAGTTCTCGAACTTACAACGCTTCACTTAGTGACCATTTGAAGTCACAACGGCACCGAAAAAAACGACATGTCCATTTTTCACACTTACGACCGTTGCAGCATCCCCTATAGTCATGTGATCAAAATTCGGACGCTTGGCAACTGGCATGTACTTATGACGGTTGCAGCATCCCGGGATCAGGTGACCCCCTTTGGCGACCTTGTGACAAGCACAGTCAATGGGGGAAGCCAGGTTCACTCAACGACCGTGTTACTAATTTAACGACTGCAGTGATGACCTTAACGACTGTGGCAAGAAAGGTCGTAAAACTGGGGCAAAATTCACTTAGCAAATGTCTCACTTAACGACATAAATTTTGGGCTCAGTTGAGGTCGTAAGTCGAGGACTAACTGATATATATAACTTGGATCCAAGGGTTCCCCCAAATGGTATAGACGGCTATCAAGGCGCCTTGGGTTATCCCCCAGGCTTTTTGCTGTGCGTGAGGTTTTTGTTTTGTTTTAAAAATTCTAATAGTTAAGAATAGATAAATGCACAGGAAAGCATTATCTGACCTGGCCACCCCCCATGTAATCTTCTTAATTAGGATACTACTATTCCCCAAATTTCATGTTTTTATTTTCCATTGTTTTCAGTCGGAAACAAGTCCAGAAAGTCTGGATTTTTGAGCCAGAATTAAAATACAGCCTTGGCAACTTTAAATCCTTTGGACTTCAACTCCCAGAATTCCCCAGCCAGCATGCTGAAGTCCACAGGTCTTAAAAGTTGCCGAAGTTGGAGATCCCTGATTTAATATTTGATGTGGTATATTCCAACGGCATAGATAATTGCTTATGCAATTTTGCTCTGTACAAAATTCTCTGTTCTGGTCATGCTTTAAGATCATAATACTTAATGGACACCAACTTTCTTCCTCCCTTCCTTCTTCCCTTCCCTCCCTCCTTCTCTCCCTCTCTTCCTTCCTCTTTATTCCTTCCTTCCTTCCTTCCTTCCCTCCCTCCCTCCCTCTTTCTTCTCTCCCTCTCTCCCTCCCCTCTCCTTCCTTCCTTCCTCTTCCTTCCCTCCTTCTTTCTCTCTCTCTCTCTTCTCTTCCCTCCCTCCATCCCTCTCTATCTTTCCTTCTTTTCCTCCCTTCTCATTCCTTCCTTCCTTCCTTCCTTCCTTCCTTCCTTCCTTCCTTCCTTCCTTCCTTCCTTCCTTCCCTCCCTCCCTCCCTCCCTCCCTCCCTCCCTCCTTCCTTCCTTCCTTCCTTCCTTTCTTTCTTTCTTTCTTTCTTTCTTTCTTTCTTTCTTTCTTTCTTTCTTTCTTTCTTTCCCTTCCTCCCCCCTCCCTTCTATCCACCTTCTTTTTTTCTCTTACTCTCTTACTCCTTCCTTTCTTTCCATATTTCATACATAATATTCCAACATATTTTTTTAAAAAAAAATCATTGTTGCTTGTATTCTCCTTCCTCTACCTAATATTTAAAATATTTTTTTTTAAAAGGAGAATCAAATCATTTAAAGTGGCTGCAGAGCCAAAATCAAATTCATAGCTGAGGCGGCTGCCCTCAAGGGCCATTTATTCCCACCTATGAGAACACCCATCCACATAATTTAGCTTTCCATTTCAAGATTTACAGCACCATACACGTTTGCAATTTATATCCTTTAAAAATCCGTGTGAAGGGAGACGTGTGTTTCTACAGTTAGCGATTTGTTCCAAAATCATTAAAGGATATTTCTGCCCCATGCCAAGTAATATTTTAGTCTGTTTTTTTTTTTAAAAAAAAAGAACTATTTTCCAAATATTTCCCATTGTGTAAAGAACAAGACCCAGGGGAAGGAAATGTTTTCTGTTTGTTTGTCTTGAAGAAATCAAACCCAAATTTAAATCTCAGGAAATCTCATTTTTTAAAATCAGAATTCTAGGAAGGTGATGTTTGAAGCCTCGAAGATTTGGGCAGCTTGAGACCCAGTTCTGGATACCAAATGTGGTATTTTAAGAGATTAGTAAAATTTAGAAAAGGAAGAAAGGGGGAAAAGAAAAAGGATTAGATTAAGAAGGGAAAAGAGGAAAAGAAAAGAAATAATTAGAATCCCAAATACTACCAAATAACCCCAGTTAGACCCTTATGTTAGACCAATACACAGAACTGAAATAATCATAATAATAATAATTTAATTTCTATACCGCCCTTCTCCCGAAGGACTCAGGGCGGTGTACAGGGCGATAAATACAATAAAAATACAGTATACAAAAGTTAAGATAAAATTAAATATTAAAGCCCAATTACAATAACAATTAATTAAAATTAATGTTAAAATACCCCAAACCCATCAGACCAGGCCGGCTTGTTCAAATAAATAAGTTTTTAGATAATAATACAATATTCCTAAATTCTTATATTCCTAAAATATCAACTCGTTAAACAAATTGGAATTTAATTCAGAAACACATTGAATTTAGAAAAGCATGGGTTCAGTTGACAGACAGTCTGGAGACTATAAAGTTGGCAAAATATATCTCTAAATAAACAAAATATAAGCTTTCTAGTCTTTATACGTATACGGTTGTGTAATAAATACATTGACTATAAATTCCACTGAGCAAGCTTATCTAGTGAATAAATCTGTACAAAAATTGGGCCGCACTCCTAAATATTATATTTTACTAAGAGAGAGAGAGAAAAAAAATCCTTCAGGGTAGATGTGGGGAAAATATATATATATATATATATACACCCGCCTCGTAATTCTTCCGATCTCAACATTTGAATGGAAAGAAGTTGTTGGAAAAAAGCATAGCTCTAATAATAATTTAAAAAATCTCCCCCGTATTTTTTTTTAAAAATGCATACAATTAGGCTAATTGAGAAAGCCGAGGTGTTTGACTTTATAAAGACTTCTGGATGTAAAATCATCCAGTGGAACGAAAGCAAATTTGCTTACTTTATTCGCTCTGCCACATTGCTTAAAAAAAAAAAATCCACAGCCTTGAATCCGACTGAATGGTGCTTCATTTAGGTTGCTTTTACACTGATGCTGTAAGAAAAAAATAATGTATTGTTTTTTTAAAAAATCTGAAAATACCACCGGTCTGAAATTGACTAATTTTTGCTACTTGGGGATGGAAGAGTAGAAGATTCCCAATTCTCAAACTTTTCTCCTTGTTTTTTTTTCTCTTCCTTTTCTCTCCTTTCACTCTTCAAAAAGGAGATTATCTCTCTCTTTCTTATTTTTTTTGCCATTTCTCTTAAAATATACTTTGAGTTTTTGGAGGAGATGGGAGATCTTTTTTTTGTTGGGGAAAAAAAAAAGAATCATCCACAGGCGTGGTGTCTGGTGTCCTCTCTCACTGACCTCTCTCTGAACAAAAGAAACTCGAAAATCATGATAAATTATTTTCAGATGGTGGAGAATAAATCACAAGGAGTTTAATCAATCGTTTCACCTTAATTTTGCCCTGTTTTTAGCCGTTAGTCCATTAGGGCCAAGATTTGGATCTGCCGAGGAAAAAAAAAAAGGCTTTAATTAGCTTACGGAGGACGGGCACGATTTGGAAGTGAACAATCCTGAAGTGTGTGTAGATTTGGGTGGAATACATTTCAACAGGGAGACAAACTGCACAGAGAACAGTTTCTCTTTCTAAAAAAAACATCCTAAATTCTTCTCTTTATGGGTGTCTGCATCAAACACCGTCCCCTCCTCAAATAAGAGAGAAGAAAATCAGTGCTCAGTCTAAGAAAAAAAAACCCTTAAATCAGGGGTCCCCAATCCTGGGTCCGTGGACCGGTACCGGGCCACGGCATGCCAGCAACCGGTCCGCACAAACAAGCAAAGCCCCATCTGTGAGATTCAGGCAGTACACAAAACCACATGCCCTCCGGGCCACGGAAGGTCCCTGGTGCCCAAAAGGTTTGGGACCTCTGCCTTAAATCATGTGCTCTGTTCACACGAGAGAGGCAAGCAACCTAGTTAAAGCGAGGGTAGTGCTGAGTAAACTCCATGAAAAAAGTCGGGATGCTGGATTCACCACGTCCCTCCTGGTCACAACAAGGAAGCATGGTCCTAAAATCTGGTGATATCGTTCCCCAGGCATAGATAGATAGATAGATAGATAGATAGATAGATAGATAGATAGATAGATAGATAGATAGATAGAAGATAGATAGATAGATAGATAGATAGAAGATAGATAGATAGATAGACAGACAGACAGACAGACAGACAGACAGATAGATAGATAGATAGATAATAGATAAATTAGAGAGAGAAAGGGATAGATAGATGATACCAATAAGATGGATGGATAGATAGATAGATAACAGATAAATTAGAGAGAGAGGGATAGATAGATGATACCAATAAGATAGATAGATAGATAGATAGATAGATAGATAGATAGATAGATAGATAGATAGATAGATAGATAGATAGATATGGATGGATAAATAGATAGATAGATATAGATAGATAGATAGATAGATAGATAGATAGATAGATAGATAGATAGATAGATAGATAGATAGATACGGATAGATAGATACGGATAGATAGATAGATAGATAGATAGATAGATAGATAGATAGATAGATGGATAGATAGATAGATAGATAGATAGATAGATAGATAGATAGATAGATAGATAGATAGATAGATGGATGGATGGATGGATGGATGGATGGATGGATGGATGGATAGATAGATAGATAGATAGATAGATAGATAGATAGATAGATAGATAGATAGATAGATAGATAGATAGATAGATTTGCTCAATCTTCCATATATTTTGCACAGGTAATGTTCAACTTACCACAGCCCATTTGGTGACCGCTCGAAGTTACAACACAACTGAAAAACGTGACCATTTTTTCACACTTGCCACCTTTGTAGATGCCCCACAGTCATGTGATCAAAATTCAGAGGCTTGCCAACTGGGTTCATACTTATGACCGTTGCAATGTCCAGGACGTCACTTGATCCCCTTTTTGCAACCTTCTGACAAGTAAAGTCAAGGGGGAAGCCAGATTTGCTTCACAACCGGGATGCTAACTTATCCCTGGGCAAAATAAATAAATAAATAAATGTCGTCAAATGGGGCAAAACTCACTTAATAAATGTTTCGCTTAGCAACAGAAATGTTGGGCTCGATTGTGGTCGTACGTCGAGGGCCAGCTGCATTCTAAGGCAAGCTCTTTGGAAGGACAGATCCTGATGCTGAAGCTCAAAGACTTTGGCCACTAAATGAGGACTCCTTGGAGAAAACCTTGAGGTTGGGAAAGATGGAAGAGCAGAGAGGAAAGGGATGGCAGAGGTTGAGATTAGAATAGAATAGAATAGAATAGAATAGAATAGAATAGAATAGAATAGAATAGAATAGAATAGAATAGAATAGAATAGAATAGAATAGAATAGAATTGGAAGGGACCTTGGAGATCTTCTAGTCCAGCCCCCTGCTAAAGCAGGAGAACCTATACCATCTCAGACAGGTGACTGTTTAGTCTCTTCTTAAAGATCTCCAGTGATGGAGCACCCACGATTTCTGGTGGCAAGCTGTTCCACTGCTTAATTTTCCTCACTGTCAGGAACTTTCTCCTTAATTCCAGGTTGCTTCTCTCTTGGATCAGTTTCCATCCATTGTTTCTCGTCCTTTCCTCTGGTGCTTTGGAGAATAATTTGACCCCCTCTTCTTTGTGGCAGCCCCTCAGATACTGGAAAACTGCTATCATGTCCCCCCTGTTTCTTCTTTTTCTTTACACTAGCCAAACCCAAGTCCTGCGGCCGTTCTTCGTATGTTTTAGTTAGATGGTGCCATCAAGGCAATGAACGCGACTTTGGGCAAACTCCAAGAGACAGTGGAAGACAGGCGGACCTGGTGTGCTGTGGTCCGTGGGGTTGCAAAGAGTGGACACCACTTAGTGGCAATAACAATAACAAAGCCAGCCCACTGAATTCACCAGGACTTTAAAACGTTACGGCTTTTGACTCTGGCTTCTGGTAACTTACAGGAATGGCTTTTCTGTGCCATGGACAACCTGTTCTTTTTTTGTGTGTGTGGGTTACACCTGGCTGCCCTTTTGAGTTTTTTCCCCCCACCCCTGCAGATGCTGCCTGGTTCCTGCCCTCAAATCAAAATAATAATTCGCCGGGGTCTGAGAAGGCCTGGCCTATGGACAGGCATAAATTTGCAGCAGAAAACCTCAAGAGGACTTTCCTGTTGTCAAGACTGAACTCAGCTCAGGTAGTCCTCAACTGATGACCACAGTTGAGCCTTAAATTTCTCTTGCTAGCCCAGGCAGTCGTTTCGTGAGTTGCGCCCCATTGTACGACCGTTCTTGCCACAGTTGTTAAGTGAATGCCTAAAGGTTGTTAAGCGAAATCTGGTTCCTGCATTGGCTGTACTGATCAGGAGGGAGCAAAAGGTGATCACATGACCCCAGGACAAGGCAAGCGTCATAAATACATGCTGGTGGCCAAGCGAGCAAATTTTGATCAAGTGACCACGGGGATGCTGCAAGGGTCTCAAGTGTGAAAAACGGTCATAAGTCACTTTTTCCAGGGCTGTTGTAACTTTGAACGGTCACTAAACCAAGCGTTGTAAGTGGAATAGAATAGAATAGAATAGAATAGAATAGAATAGAATAGAATAGAAGAGAAGAGAAGAGAAGAGAAGAGAAGAGAAGAGAAGAGAAGAGAAGAGAAGAGAAGAGAAGAGAAGAGAAAATATGGAATAGAATAGAATAATCTTTATTGAGAATAGAATAGAGTAGAATAGAATAGAATAGAATAGAATAGAAGAGAAGAGAAGAGAAGAGAAGAGAAGAGAAGAGAAGAGAAGAGAAGAGAAGAGAAGAGAAAATATGGAATAGAATAGAATAATCTTTATTGAGAATAGAATAGAATAGAGTAGAATAGAATAGAATAGAATAGAATAGAATAGAATAGAATAGAGTAGAATAGAATAGAATAGAATAGAGTAGAGTAGAATAGAATAGAATAGAAGAGAAGAGAAGAGAAGAGAAGAGAAGAGAAGAGAAGAGAAAATATGGAATAGAATAGAATAATCTTTATTGAGAATAGAATAGAATAGAGTAGAATAGAATAGAATAGAATAGAATAGAATAGAATAAAATAGAATAGAAAATATGGAATAGAATAGAATAGAATAATCTTTATTGAGAATAGAATAGAATAGAATAGAATAGAATAGAATAGAATAGAATAGAATAGAATAGAATAGAATAATCTTTATTGAGAATAGAATAGAATAGAAAATATGGAATAGAATAGAATAGAATAAAATAGAATAATCTTTATTGAGAATAGAATAGAATAGAATAAAATAGAATAGAATAGAATAGAATAGAATAGAATAGAATAGAATAATCTTTATTGAGAATAGAATAGAATAGAATAGAATAGAATAGAATAGAATAGAATAATCTTTATTGAGAATAGAATAGAATAGAATAGAATAGAATAGAATAGAATAGAATAGAATAGAATAGAATAATCTTTATTGAGAATAGAATAGAATAGAATAGAATAGAATAGAATAGAATAGAATAGAATAGAATAGAATAGAATAGAATAGAATCTTTATTGAGAATAGAACAGAACAGAACAGAACAGAACGGAATGGAATGGAACGGAATGGAATGGAAAGGAACAGAAGTAGAACAGAACAGAATAGAATAATAGAATAGAATAATAATAATAACTTTATTGTCACTTTGAATGTACACTAATTGGCATATGTTAAAATGAAATTTCATTGCATTCAGCTCTCAAAGGGTCACCACCTCCGATATACACTACATAAATATGAAAAAAATAAATACATACTTAATTATGCATATACCCACATATATTAAATGACACAGAGGAAACTAGCTGGAGGCCTAGCTGGAAAAATCAATGGGTGGTTATAAAAAAAAAGCCTCTTTATTTCTGGAAAGTGGGAAGAATACAGAACCTGTCATCTCACCTGAACTGGCGTTGCTTGTTTCAACCTACATGCTGCATTCACAATGAATGTTATACCGGATCACTATATCTAGGGATTGGTTTCATTCAACCTGGAGAGTTCTTGGCAATTTGCATTACCAGGTTAACAGAGTCGGAAGGGACCTTGGAGGTCATCTAGTCCAACCCCCTGCTCAGGCAGGAAACCCTATACCATTTCAGACAAATGGGGTGTCCAGTCTCTTCTTAAAAACTTCCAGTGTTAGAGCATTCACAGCTTCTGGAGGCAGGTTGTTCCACTGGGTAATTGTTCTGACTGTCAGGAAGTTTCCCGTTAGTTACAGGTTGCTTCTCTCCTTGATGAGTTTCCAATTTCTTCTTAAAAACCAAGTTGTTCTACTGGTTAATTGCTCTCACTGTCAGGAAGTTTCTCCTTAGTTCTAGGTTGCTTCACTCCTTGAAGAGAACTTATGGAGCCAAAGGATTGAGTTAAGTTGTGCCACATTTTCCTTGGAAGTTAGTTCCACCATATGCAGTTTCTCAACCCTTGGAAACTTTCAAGGTTGGCTGGGGAATTCTGGGAGTTGAACTCCATCCCTCTTAAAGTTCCCACGGTTGAGAAACATGGATTCCTGATCCAGTGAAAACATCCCAATGCAAACAGCAAAAACTTGCGGAAGTCAGAAACAACTTTTTTCCCCTACCTTTTCAAACACCGCCACGAGGGTTTATTCTAGGTCTCCCTTCCGCTCTATATCAAGAAGTAAGAAACCCACAAAAGCTTTACGTGGGAATGTGGCAGGCAGAGGATGTGGGGTTTGAAAGGGCAGGGGGTCCCCAAATTTTCAATCTGGCCAAGATGCCAGATTCTGCAGGGATTGATTTGAAAGGGGAGCAGTTGAAGAAAATGGTAACAACAACAACAACAATAATAGCAACAACGATAATAGATAATAGATAACAGACCCAGAAAGCATTTTATGCCTGCATCTAGAAAAAGAATATAAGACTTCAGAAAAAGATGAAAATATTGAGGGAATAATAATAATAATAATAATAATAATAATAATAATAATAATAGCAACAATGCTAATAGATTAGATAACAGACTCAGAAAACATTTTATGCCTGCATCTAGAAAAAGAATATAAGACTTCAGAAAAAGATGAAAATATTGAGGAAATAATAATAATAATAATAATAATAATAATAATAATAATAGCAACAACAATGCTAATAGATTAGATAACAGACTCAGAAAGCATTTTATGCCTGCATCTAGAAAAAGAATATAAGACTTCAGAAAAAGATGAAAATATTGAGGGAATAATAATAATAATAATAATAATAATAATAATAATAATAATAATAATAGCAACAACAATGATAATAGATAATAGATAACAGACTCAGAAAGCATTTTATGCCTGCATCTAGAAAAAGAATGTTAAGACTTCAGAAAAAAGATGAAAATATTGAGGGAATAATAATAATAATAATAATAATAATAATAATAATAATAATAATAATAATAATAATAATAATAATAATTAATAATAATAATAATAATAATTAATAATAATAATAATAATAATAATAATAATAATAATAATAATAATAATAGCAACAACAATGATAATAGATAATAGATAACAGACTCAGAAAGCATTTTATGCCTGCATCTAGAAAAAGAATATAAGACTTCAGAAAAAGATGAAAATATTGAGGGAATCATCATCATCATCATCATCATCATCATCATCATCTACAAATAGAAAAAGAAAGACTGTAGCAAAGGCAAGCAAGGGTGGCACCAATAGTAATAGGCACCTTGGGTGCAATCCCAACACAACTGGAGCACCACTTGAACACCATCATCGGCATTGACAAATCCGCCATGAGTCAATTGCAAAAGGCAGCCTTACTAGGAACTGCCTCCATCCTGCCACGAGATCTGTAATACCATCAAACATCCACATCTGCCTATCCCAGGTCCTTGGTAAGGATAGGTAGACAAAAATGCCAAATCCAGTTTGAACATCTGGCTGACTGTGCGAGGATCGATAATAGATAATAGATAATAGATAATAGATAATAGATAATAGATAATAGATAATAGATAATAGATAATAGATAATAGATAATAGATAATAGATAATAGATAATAGATAATAGATAATAGATAATAGATAATAGATAATAGATAATAGATAATAGATAATAGATAATAGATAATAGATAATAGACTCAGAAAGCGTTTTATACCTGCATCTAGAAAAAGAATATAAGACTTCAGAAAAAAGATGAAAATATTGAGGGAATAATCCTACTGGTTCTCTCTTGCCTGCCAAATTTCACACTGGGCAGAAATGGAAACATTCTATGGCCTGATTCAAATTTTTATTATTTATTTTCATCCTCACAATCAAATAACGGGGCATGCAGGATCCCACCCACCCCTCCTTATCCCAGAGTCGGCCTCCTCAATATTTCATGCCACGATTTTTGATGGCTGGACGGACAACTGGAGAAAATGGGGAAAGAGTAAAAAAAAATAAAGTATAGCGAAGGACAGGTAGTCCTTGAGTTAAGACGACAGTTGAGGCCCAAGTTTCTGCTGTTAAGCGAGGCATTTGTTCATTGAATTTCGCTCCGTTTTAACAACCATCCTTGCCAAAGTCGTTAAGTGAATCACTTAATCAGTGGTTAAGTGAGTGACACGGTTGTTAAATGAATCTGGCTAACCCCCCCGCCCCCCCCCCGTCTCTGACTTTGCTTGTCAGAAGGTCCCAAAAGGGGATCCCGTGACCCCCCGGGGACACTGCAACCGTCATAAATGTGAGTCAGTTGCCGAGCCTCCGAATTTTGATCACGTGATCGTGGGAATGCCGCAAAGGCGGTAACTGTGAAAAGCGGTCCTCGGTCGCTTTTTTTTCAGCGCCGTCGTAACTTTGAACGGTCACTAAGTGAGCCGTTACGAGACGAGAGGACTATCTGTGTTTGGTATTTTGACAACCCCCACCAAACTCACAGGCATGCTTACCCAGGTCAAGGATTGATCTGGTTCTTCTGTCCCCCCCTTTTCCCTTCCCCCCCCTCGTCCTCCTCCCACTCCCCCTCCTCCTTTAGGATCAGATGCTAGACAGCTGTGAGTTATATCATAAACAGATTTAAAGTCGCGGGAGAGAAAACCCGTGCACGTAAACGTCTGAACCCGGTTTATCCACCTACCCACCCCACCACCCTTCCCCCCCCCCCCCGCTTTCCACTCGGCTTCTCTTCCGAATTTCTGCGACCACGTGACGCTGGGAGGGTTGCAATTCACTTTCCGGAGGGAGGGGGAGCATTTTTTTTAAAAAAAACGGGGGGGGGGACAGCCCGCCCCGTCCAGAAAGAGGGCAGCCTTTTTTTTTCCTTTCCTTTTTTTTTCCTCTTTTTCCTTTTTTTGCGCCCAGGCGTGAGCCTCGGCTGGGGAAACTCTCGCTGGTCTCCCGCCTGGAATGTCGCCCCTTCGGAGGGGCTGGGAAGGTGGCCGGCGCTGACTCGGGACCCGGGAAGGTAAGGGGGAAGCGGGGCGCAGGCGGGGGAGGAAATGGCTGGCGCTTTGACGCGCGTTCACACGTCTCTGTAGGCAGGAGCGAGAGAATCTGCGTGTATGTAGGCATTGGGGGTGTGGGTGTGTGTGTGCGCGCGGCCTTCCTTCCTTCTCCTCTTTTCCTCTCTTTTAACTTCCTCTCTCCCACCTGCCCTTCCTTCCTTCCTTCCTTCCTTCCTTCCTTCCTTCCTTCCTTCCTTCCTTCCTTCCTTCCTCTCTTCTTACTCCCTCCCTCCCTCCCTTCCTTGGCTTCTCTTTTCTTCTTCTTCCAACTTTCTTCCTCTCTCCCTTTTGCCCTTCCTTCCTTCCTTCCTTCCTTCCTTCCTTCCTTCCTTCCTTCCTTCCTTCCTTCCTTCCTCTCTTCTTACTCCCTCTCTCCCTCCCTTCTTTGGCCTCTCTTTTCTTCTTCTTCTCTTCCAACTTTCTTCCTCTCTCCCTTTTGCCCTTCCTTCCTTCCTTCCTTCCTTCCTTCCTTCCTTCCTTCCTTCCTTCCTTCCTTCCTTCCTTCCTCTCTTCTTACTCCCTCTCTCCCTCCCTTCTTTGGCCTCTCTTTTCTTCTTCTTCTCTTCCAACTTTCTTCCTCTCTCCCTTTTGCCCTTCCTTCCTTCCTTCCTTCCTTCCCTCTCTCCCTCCCTCCTTCCTTCCTTCCTCTCTTCTTACTCCCTCCCTCCCTCCCTCCCTCCCTCAGCCTCTCTTTTCTTCTTCCTCTCTTCCAACTTTCTTCCTCCCTTCCTTCCTCCCTTCCTTCCTTCCTTCCTTCCTCCCTCCTTCCTTCCTTCCTTCCTTCCTTCCTTCCTTCCTTCCTTCCTCCCTCCCTCCCTCCCTCCCTCCGTCCCTCCCTCCCTCCCTCCCTGGAATATCCGAGACCACCTTTGCCTAACCAGGCAGTCTCTGCGTGGCCTTTGGGTCGCCTTGGGCGTCTGCTGCGGGCCTAGGGATGGGGCTCCGCTGGCCTGGCCTCTGCGCGCTCCTGGGCACACTCGGCCCAGGAGTTCTGCAGCCGGTCTTGCCATGCAAAAGTGGGGTCTCGTTAGCGCTTGCAAAGGGAATCCGGGTGGATTCCTGCAAGGAATCTCAGGCGCCGGTTCGAAAACTACAGGACGGCTGGGGATTTCTTTCCCCTCCACCTGAGGGGCGACGCGCTTTTTGTTGAAACAGACGCTCCCCCCCCCCGCTGTGTTACGGGGACCCCCTACCACGGCCTCACTTCCTCGGCCTCCTTTTGAGGCTGTCGGTTTAAAACGGCGCTTAGGAGTTTGCCAGTCGCTATTTTCCTTTATTATCATTTTTATTTTACTTTCCGCGGTTACATTTTTTTCCTTTAGTTTTCTCTTCCTTTCTCCTTTTTTCTCGCTCTTCTGTCTCTCGTTTTGATATTGTGTAGACAGAGATGGATGAATGGATGGATGGATGGATGGATAGGTAGATAGATAGATAGATAGATAGATAGATAGATAGATAGATAGATAGATAGATAGATAGATAGATAGATGGATGGATGGATTAGAGAGAGGGATGGATAGATGATACCAATAAGATAGATGGATGAATGGATAGATAGATAGATAGATAGATAGATAGATAGATAGATGATAGATAGATAGATAGATAGATAGATGGATTAGAGAGAGGGATGGATAGATGATACCAATAAGATAGATGGATGGATGGATAGATAGATAATGATAAATTAGAAAGAGAGAGAGAGAGAGATGATACCAATAAGACAGATAGATAATAGATAAATTAGAGAGAGGGGGATAGATAGATGATACCAATAAGATAGATAGATAGATAGATAGATAGATAGATAGATAGATAGATAGATAGATAGATAGATAGATAAGATAGATAGATAGATAGATAGATGATAGATAGATAGATAGATAGATAGATAGATAGATAGATAGATAGATAGATAGATAGATAGATAGATAGATAGATAGATAGAGATGGATGGATGATAGATAGATAGATAGATAGATAGATAGATAGATAGATAGATAGATAGATAGATAGATAGATAAATTAGAGAGAGAAAGGGATAGATAGATGATACCAATAAGATGGATGGATGGATAGATAGATAGATAGATAGATAGATAGATAGATAGATAGATAATAAATTAGAGAGAGGGATAGATAGATGATACCAATAAGATGGATGGATAGATAGATAGATAGATAGATAGATAGATAGATAGATAATAGATAAATTAGAGAGAGAGGGATAGATAGATGATACCAATGATAGATAGATAGATAATAGATAAATATGAGAGAGGGGGGGGAGAGAGAGAATTTCAGCCAGATATTTTGCGAGCGACCTGTTTTGCTGCTTAAATAAAAGACCTCTCTGGGGCACAGATTCCGATTGAAGGCAAAGAAAATTAAAATAAAAACAAACACAAGTGTTTAGCTGGAATTTCCCATCCTTGAACACCTCCTGAGAAGTAACCCCCAATTTCCTCGGCGTTTTTTTCGCAGTAAGCGGGCCCAGAAGGGCGCCCCATCTCTCTGCTCCTAAGTCAGGCAGGCCGTGTGAACGGCCTCTGCTTATTGAGCCCTACCCAAGCTTCTTCTAGTTGCTAAGCAGGTTGCATTCACACGACCCCACGCGTTGTCACTTGGAAAATCAAATCCCCCCCGCCCCGCCCCTAAATTAGCATTAACCAAACTTCACACTGCAGCTCTTTGTTACGGAACTGCTTGGGCGACGCGCGTGTTGTGTGAACAGATCCAAGGACGCGCGGAACACAGACCCGTTTGAGCTCAAGAAAGGTATGGAGCCGTTTTCCTCCTTTCTCAGAACTAAACTTTTACGCCTTTAGGGTTAGCTTATTCCGCCCCCCCCCCACCCGCGCCCCCTCAGTAGTTAGAGGATCGCCTGCCCCGTACGTTTCAAGATTCTAGTCCTCACTGTAGCCGAGAATGCCAAAGGCCTTTCCAAGCGCCCTCGCCCTCTCTTCTTCGCTTTCCTTACCGCTCACGAGAATTTGCGGATTTCGTAAATCCTTCTAGCTTTGGCGCCCTCGCTACTTCGACGGCCCTTTATTCCTATTAACATGATTATTTTTTATTTTTTATTTTAATTGCATTTATATCCCGCCTTTCTCCGAAGACTCAGGGCGGCTTACAAGTTTAGCAGTAGGAAACATCGGACTATTTTTTCGGAAGAAACGAAGCCCGCGCACACACACACGCACAAATTCTTCAGAGAGGAAACTCGATCCGTTTCTAGTTTCTCGCTGACCCAAATCTATATTTCTCTTTTCCTTTCTCTAAGAAAAAAAAAAAGCTGGGAGCCAAGAGAAAGAACAAAAAAAAAAAAAAAAACAAGAGACAAAACGCCCAATCCCAGACCTGGGAAAAATCCGAAAGCCATCCGATTTAATCCGAATTTCTCCCTTTCCCTCCCCTCCGCCCCCCAATACGTATTGGGGATTCCTGGAGGTGGTGATGGTGGGGATGGTGAATTTAAGGTCATTTTTTTTTCTTCTTCTTCTTCTTGTTTCGTGTGCGGAGGCCAGAAAGAGCGGATCAACTGGAACTCTAAAGAGGATCCCCGAAGATTTACTTCCGAGTAACGCTCTCCAGTCTTCTTTTGCAAATTTCGGATGCTAAAAAAAAAAAAAAAGCGCCTGTCCGGCTTTGCCTCTGCAGGATCGCGCCCCCACCCCCCCCTTTTACCAGCCCCGCTTCTGCAGAGACCCAGAGCCCGGAGCGAGGAGAGGGGGAGGGAGGAACGGGGGGGGGGAGGGTGAGGGTGCTTCCTCTGGCGGCAACCCGCTTACTTCGGAGTAAACCTCAAAGCGAGACCCGCCTGGCGTCCAGGCTGCGATCCGAAGCGGTGGTCAGGTTGCTCTCGGGGCGGCGGAAGAGTAAGATTCCGCTCCGGGCTACTCTCTAGCTACTACGTGGAGTTGCGCCCATAGCTGGGAGAGTTCGAAAAAGTCTATTCTTTGCGAGAAGGAGAGCAGGAGGGAGGGTGGCGGCGCGGGGGGAGGGGAGGGGAAGGGGAGGTGAAGAGGCCAGCTTGCGTGTAGAATTGACTCCGGAGTCGAGTCGGATTGGGGCCCGCGCCGCTGTTTTCCCGGATAAATGACTTGGAGGCTGGTTTCCCCCCCCACACACACACACCCTCTCTCCTGTCCCTTTTAAAATCATATTTGAACCAAAACTGAAGGCGTGCGTTGGGTTGTGGTTGTTGTTGTTGTTGTTGTCTAAATTTCAGGAGCCGTGAGTTGGGAGAAGCAGCCCTCTGGCCAATTCTGAAGCCTTCCTTCCTTCCTTCCTTCCTTCCTTCCTTCCTTCCTTCCTTCCTTCCTTCCTTCCTTCCTTCCTTCCTTCCTTCCTGTTCTCTTGTTTTCCTTCCTTCCTTCCCTCCCTATTTCATTGCTTCGTTCCTTCTTTATTCCTTCATTCTTTCCTCCCTTCCTCCCTCCCTCCCTCCCTCTCCTCCCTCCCCGTTCTCTTGTTTTCCTTCCTTCCTTATTTCATTGCTTCCTTCCTTCCTTCCTTCCTTCCTTCCTTCCTTCCTTCCTTCCTTCCTTCCTTCTTCCTTCATCCTTTCCTCCCTTCCTCCCTCCGTCCCTCTCTCCCTGCTCTCTTGTTTTCCTTCCTTCCTTCCTTCCTTCCTTCCTTCCTTCCTTCCTTCCTTCCTTCCTTCCTTCCTTCCTTCCTCATCCCCCATCTCTCCCTCTCTTGGCAAGAGATGCAGTTTTGGCGTCTTTCTGGGGACTTCTGATACGCCAAGAAAAAAGCATAATTCTGAATAATCTCAAGACTTTAATTGAACGCTTAGAGACATTCGAAGAAAAACAGTGTTGCCTAAACAACAGCTAACCGATGAAATTTTAGCGGAATGTGGCTTTAAAATGATTTATGTTTTACTAAGGCGAGGAGAGCGACCTTATTCACCAGAAAGGTGGCCACGTTTATTCCGGTGCCAATCCGATTTATGCTTCGGAGCTTCCCGGCTAAAGAAAGGGTACTGAGGACTGGAATCTTAGCTACTGGAAGTCTCCTTGCGGCACTCTATTGAGGAGCCACGAGTTTTCTCAGGGGAAAACCACACCACTTCCTACGTGGAAATAGGCACTTCCCTGATATATACCTCAAAATCCTCTCCTGGAAAAAAAACCGTAGATTCAGCCCACTTTCCAAACTTATTTATTATAGACTTTATTTATTATTACTATTTTTATCTCTTGGTTAAAGGTGAGAAGAGGTCCAACAGTCCGCATTAAATGCTGCCTTTGATTTATGGCTAAGGGGGCTTGTACGTGTTTGTGTGTTCCTGTGTGTCCGTCTCTGTGTACATACTGTACACATTTTAAAAATTGGCCAGATCCCATTCCATTCTCTTTTCTCTTGGCTTTGTTCTTTCGGGGCCGATTTCTTTGGAGAAACCTCTCTTTTACCATGAAAAGTACTCTCCGGATTTGAAAGAAAACCGGTGCCAATCCGGCATCTCCTGCATGAAGGGGCCGCGCCTTTCCTTGCTCCGAAGTGGCTACCATCTCTCCGCCTTCTTACCTGAGTTCAGAGCTTCACATCGGTCCTAAATACTAAGTCTGCCTGCCTGTCTCCATCTCTGTCTGTCTGTCTGTCTGTCTGTCTGTCTGTCTGTCTGTCTGTCTGTTTGTCTGTCTGTCTATCCATCCATCCATCCATCCATCCATCCATCCACCCACCCACCCACCCACCCACCCACCCACCCACCCACCTATCTATCTATCTATCTATCTATCTATCTATCTATCTATCTATCTATCTATCTATCTATCTATCTATCTCTAGCTAGTTAGCTATATCTATCCATCAATCTATCTATCTCTAGCTATATCTATCTATCTATCATCTATCTATCTATCTATCTATCTATCTATCTATCTATCTATCATCTATCTCTATATCTATCTATCTCTATATCTATCTATATCTATCTATCTATCTATCTATCTATCTATCTATCTATCTATCTATCTCTATATCTATCTATATCTATATATCTATATCTATCTATATCTATCTATCTATCTATCTATCTATCTATCTATCTATCTATCTATCTCTATCTCTAGCTAGCTAGCTATATCTACGTATCTATCTAACTATCTATGTATAGCTATATCTATCTATCTATCTATCTATCTATCTATCTATCTATCTATCTATCTATCTCTAGCTATATCTGTCTATCTATAGCTATATCTATCTATAGCTATATCTGTATCTATCTATCCATCCATCCATCCATCCATCCATCCATCCATCCATCTATCATCTCTTGAATCTATCTCCTAGATCTATCTGTATGTCTCCCTGCCCCCCCCCCTCTCTCTCTGTCTATCTCATCTATCTATCTATGATGTTTATTGGTTCCAAGGTTGGAGTCATTTAAAAGAAAAGAAAAAAGTCAGTCCAGAACGAATTTGCAATTACAATGATTTTGGCCCTGCAGGCTGTTGATCACTGCAGGGGGAAGGAGCAAACCAGAGGAGTTCTGTAAATGTTGCGGAACGGTATAAAATTTAATAGTATATAAACAGTCCTCCACTTTACCTATATGCGACTTCCCTTGTCCCCTTCGTTAAAAGAGGGGATCACTTTAGGGTTTACACAGTGTGTATTGTATTCACTGCAGTGTTTGTCCTTACAGAGAGTCCTTGACTTACAGCCATTCGTTTAGTGACCATTTGAAATTGCAACAGCACCAAAAAATGACTTACGGCCATTTTTCATACTTATGACCGTCGCAGCATCCCCAAGGTCACATATGAAAATTTGGACGCTGGGCAACTGGCTCACATTTATGACGGTTGCAGTGTCCTGGGGTCATGTGGTCACTTTTTATTTATTTATTTATTTTTATTTTTTATTTTAATTCCATTTATATCCCGCCCTTCTCCGAAGACTCAGGGCGGCTTACAAGCTTAGCAGTAGCCTTCATTCTATGTATATGCCTGCTTGTTAGGGCTTTCACACACACACACACCCCAAGCGGCATTATTACAAAGTCAGCTTAATTGCCCCCATCAATCTGGGTCCTTTTGCAACCTCCTGACAAGCAATTTCAATAGGGAAGTCAGATTCACTTAGCAACTGCATTACTAACTTTAGAAGTGTGTGATTCACTTAACAACTGTGGTCGTGAAATGGGGCAAAATTCACTTAATAACTGTCTCGCTTAGCAACGGAAATTTTGGGCTCAACTGTCATAAGTCGAGGACTACCAATATATGTAAGGAGCATGTAAATATGTATATATGTGTACAGGTCATCCTTGACTTATGACCACAGCTGACCCCGAAATTTATGTTGCTAAGTGAGAAATTTGTTAAGTGAGTTTTGCCCCATTTTATGTCTTTTCTCGCCACTTTTGTTAAGTGAATCACTGCAGTTGTTAACTTAATAATCTAGTCGTTAAGTGAATCTGGCTTCCCCATTGACTTTGATCGTCACAGGACCCGGGGACACTGCAACCGTCATAAATGTGAGTCAGCTGGCAAGCATCCAAATGTAAATCACATGACCTTGGAAATGCTGCAATGGTCATAAGTGTGAAAAATGGTCATCAGTCACTTTTTTCAGTGCTGTTATAACTTTGAATGGCCACTAAGCAAACTGCTGTAAGTCAAGGAGTACTTGTATATGTGCATATGTATATATGTATAAAAAAATCTCTTCTCACCCTTTGGGTGATCTGTGTCTTCCTGATCTCAGATCCTCTACCAGAGTATGGGGAATTTTGAACAGAACAGAACAGAACAGAACAGAAGAATAGAATAGAATAGAATAGAATAGAATAGAATAGAATAGAATAGAATAGAATAGAATAGAATAGAATAGAATAGAATATTTATTTTTATTATAATCCCATTTATATTAAGCCCTTCTCCGAAGACTCAGGGCGGCTTACAATCTAAGCACAAAGCAGTAGAATAGAATAGAATAGAATAGAATAGAATAGAATAGAATAGAATAGAATAGAATAATGATAGAATAGAATAGAATAGAATAATAGAATAGAATAGAATAGAATAATAGAATAGAATAGAATAGAATAGAATAGAATAGAATAGAATAGAATAGAATAGAATAGAATAGAATAGAATAGAATAGAATAGAATAGAATATTTATTTATTTTTATTATAATCCCATTTATATTCCGCCCTTCTCCGAAGACTCAGGGCGGCTTACAATCTAAGCACAAAGCATTAGAATAGAATAGAATAGAATAGAATAGAATAATGATAGAATAGAATAGAATAAAATAATAGAATAGAATAGAATAGAAATAAGAACAGCAACAAGAACAGAACAGAATAAAATACAACAGAATAGAATCTTTATTGTCACTTTAGCATACATTAAAATGAAATTTCATTGCATTCAGCTTTCAAAAAAATACCATTATGCATATACCCACAAACACACACACACACACATATGACACCGGAAAACATCACAGTCTAGGTACATGGCGGCGGGGGAGGGGGGGAAAGAATCCTGCGAATGTACAAGAGGGATAGCATAAGGAGCAAAGCTGTTGCAGAATCTAGAAATACTTCGAAACCTCCTCCTCCCGGAGGAGAGCAACAGGAACAGACCCTGCAGTGGGTGAGGAAGGGGTGGGGGTGGTGGTTCTCTAACAATTCTCTGAGCTCTAAGCACATATAAGCGCTTGCAAGCCGTATCCTGAATCAACGGAAGCGAGTTTCCTGTAATCTTCTCAGCTGTCCTCGCCACTCTCTGCGTGGACCTTCTATCTGAGGCTCTGCTACCACCACACCAGACAGTGATGTAGTTTGTCCAGATGTTGGCTCTCCATCCTTCCTCTGCAAAAAGTGGCCAGGACAGAAGGAGAAATAAATGTTTTCCTTATCCGATGGAAGAAATGCAAACGGTGGTTTGTGCGTTTTGAGAGTTTTGTTTTTTATTGAAAAGTTTTATCATACATTTTATCTTTAACAAACCCCCCTACCCCTCCCCTATCCCTCCCTCCTTACCCCTCCCCCCCTCCCGCCCCCCGACTTCCCAGAGCTAAGTACAAGGTATAAAAAACAAAAAAAAAAAGAATCATAAACAACCATATGCTAACAACCGTAAACTCTAAAATCTATCACTCTCTAGCTTATATAGGATAACTACAAACACTATTAATATAGAATATATAAAAATATATATAAAAAAAGGGAAAAAGAAAGGAAGACTTATTCAAATGCTACATGAAACTTCTTAGTCCCGTATTTGTTCTGGATATACTCAATCCATTTTCTCCACTCCATAATATAGCGTTCTTGCGAATGATCTTTCAAATAGGCCGATATCTTTGCCATCTCTGCCAGGTCAGAAACCTTTAAAGTCCATTCTTCTATAGTCGGCAGTTCCTCCTTCTTCCAATACTGACCTATTAAGAGTCTTGCTGCCGTAATTAAATTCAACATCAACTTAGTGTCCACAACTGTAGCATCTGTAATTATTCCCAACAAAAAAAGTTGCGGACAAAACTTTATCCTCTGTTTAAAAATCTTCTGCATGTTCCACCAGACTTTTATCCAAAAAGCCTTAACCTTTTTACAAGTCCACCATATGTGAAAATATGTTGCGTCTTCGTCACCGCACCTCCAACATTTAGGCTGATAATTCGGGTATATACTTGCAAGCTTTTTAGGATCTAAATGCCATCTATAAAACATTTTGTAAAAATTCTCTCTTAGATTTTGAGCTTGTGTAAATTTTACGTTCCTCACCCAAATCCTTTCCCACGTATCCATTGTAATAACTTCTTGGATATTTTGGGCCCATTTAATCATACAATCTTTAACAAGCTCTGTTTCTGAGTCAAGCGTTTTGAGAGTTTTGCACAGGATCTCAGCTGTTCCTAGCATTGCACTGCTCTGACCAAAAAGCTCTGATATGATTCCTGGGATCTGTCGGGGTCTCTTCCAGTTGAGTTTCTTGCCACTACTGAGGCCACTTTGGCCATGACTTTCCATGTCCCCTCCTGTGTCTCCTTCATTCTCCATCTTCTCATCCCCCTTGTTCCTCAGGCTGCTGTGATTTGGCCCTGTTAACATCTGTCACCACCGCTGTGTTCTGGTCCTTGTCTGCTACCACCACATCTGGTTTGTTTTTTTTAAATCCCATTTATATCCCGCCCTCCTCCGAAGACTCAGGGCGGCTTACAATCTAAGAAGCACAAATCAATGTGCTTAGCAATAGCCTTCATTCTATGTATATGCCTGCTTATTAGGGCTTCCCCCCCCAAGCGGCATTATTACAAAGTCATCTTATTGCCCCCAACAATCTGGGTCCTCGTTTTACCTACCTGGGAAGGATGGAAGGCTGAGTCAACCTTGAGCCTGGTGGGACTCGAACCTGCACTAATTGCAGGCAGCTGGTGTTGCTTAAGGAGGCATTAGCCCACTGCTCCACCAAGGCTCTAGTGCCAGCCTGTATGTCTAGAGCTGGAATTCCCACAGGCAGGCTGGGGAATTCTGGGAGTTGAAGTCCACGCAACTTCAAGCTGTCAGCGTTGAGAAAGACAGAGCTAGGGGCTTGAAGGCTTAAGGCCCTTAAAACGTTTGGCGCAAGGAACCTTGTTATTCTTGAAGGAGATTCCAGATTCCAGACCTTCATTGGGGTCTGCTTCTTCACGGGGGGGTTAGTTCCTTACTTTTCAGGATTCATTTGGGGTTCGTAGCTGATTCTTGCCTTGAAGTTTAAGAAACATAGAACATAGAATAGTAGACTTGGAAGGGACCCTGGAGGTCTTCTAGTCCAACCCCCTGCTCAACCAGGAGACCCTGGACCATTTCAGACAAATGATCGTCCAGTCTCTTTTTGAAAACCTCCAATGATGGATATGACCAGTGGGTTCAAAATTGGGGGTTATATTCTGTGTTTCTGCACACACACACACACAGAGGCTGGATGGAGAATCCACAACAGCTGACTTTGTGTACTGTAAATTAAAAGCACAAAATGAATATGCTTTGGGGTTGGAACTAGCCTAATTGCCTTACACATTCAGAATATTTTACCGTTTGCACATTGAATTATTGGCCAATGAATGGAGTTTGCTCATTTTGATTTAGAAGTTGGTTTCTCTGTTCAAGCAATTGACTGGCTTGGGGGGAAGAGGCTGTGAATTGGGTATGGGAAGGTGGTCCGATGCTGGTTGGAATGGGGTTTTAGGTAGGAAAAGAAATTTCTAAGCAATCGCCTCCTGTTTATTCACAAGCCCAGTTAACCACAGGTCCCTGCCTGACGTCAGAGGCTTTGCTAAAGATGCATCAAGCCTCCCTAGACAATAGCAGTTTATCATTTATCTTTAAATGTCAGCAGATGGCGTGGGGCAGGAACCCCAGAGGTGGCAACTTACCATTGCTAGAGGTGAAACTCTGAATCAAATTTGTGATTGGACTGATCTAAAGTGTTATTTTAATTTTATGTCCCCCCCCAAATGTCCCCATGATGTGTTATATTTATGTACTGTATGACCGTATAACACAACATATAAATATTGCTTGTCTTTGTGGTCACATTACCCAATCAGAAGGAATATATGGGCCAAAAATTCCAACTAACAAATGTTATTAAAGGCATAAATTTTTGTGAACTGCAGGTCGCTTAATCAAAAACAGATGTCCTTTGACGGGATATGTTCGTCTAAAACAGGGGGCTCCAATCCTGGCAAACTTTAAGATTTGTGGACTTCAAGTTCAGAATTCCCCAGCCAGCATGGGGAATTCTGGGAGTTGAAGTCCACAGGTCTTAAAGTTGCCAAGGTTGGACACTCCTGGTCTAAAGAAGTGCTACTTTTTCACTTCTTGTTGTTTCACGGTTATCCCACAAAATGACTCAGGAAATGTTGTAGGTTCCAAACTGCCCCAGACTTTAGAGAGGGTTTTGGATTTCTCAGCCTCCATTTTTCCCATCTGTAAAATGGACCTATGCAGCCTTTGCTTTCCCCACCAGAACGTGGCTGCCACAGTCCAGATGAACACCCAGTAGGAGCAAGAGATTAATTCTTAGAGGAGAATATGAAGGAGGAGGGTTGAATTGTGGGGTCCTTGGTGCTCTCCATACTTGGTTGTTTACTTGCAGACATTTCATGACCCAACTAGGTAACATCATCAGCGCTAGAAGGGAGTGGGGTTTGCTGTCTGTTTATATAGAGTGGCTTGCCCTGTTGGTTCTTTGATTTGACAGACAGACAGACAGACAGATAGATGTGAATGGATAGATAGATAGATAGATAGATAGATAGATAGATAGATAGATAGATGATAGACAGACAGACAGACAGACAGATAGATAGATAATGATAGACAGATGACAGACAGACAGACAGATGTGAATAGATAGACAGACAGATGATAGATAGATAAACAGATGATAGATGATAGGTAGATAGATGATAGATGATAGACAGATGATAGATAGATAGATAGATAGATAGATAGATAGATAGATAGATAGACAGACAGATGTGAATGGATGGATAGAGAGATAGATGATAGACAGATAAACAGATGATAGATAGATAGATGATAGATAGATGATAGACAGACAGACAGATGATAGATAGACAGATGACAGACAGACAGACAGATAGATGTGAATAGATAGATAGATAGACAGACAGACAGATGATAGATAAACAGATGATAGATGATAGGTAGATAGATGATAGATAGATAGATAGATAGATAGATAGATAGATAGATAGATAGATAGATAGATAGACAGAGACAGATGTGAATGGATGGATAGATAGATAGATCATATACAGATAAACAGATGATAGATGATAGATAGATATAGATAGATGATAGATAGATGATAGACAGACAGACAGATAGATGATAGACAGATGACAGACAGACAGACATAGATGTGAATGGATAGATAGATAGATAGATAGATAGATAGACAGACAGATGATAGATAGATAGATAGATAAACAGATGATAGATGATAAGTAGATGATAGACAGATGATAGATAGACAGACAGACAGATGTGAATGGGTGGATAGATAGATGATAGATAAACAGATGATAGATGATAGATAGATAGATAGATAGATAGATAGATAGATAGATAGATAGATAGATAGATGATACATAGATGATAGACAGACAGACAGACAGATAGATAGATGATAGATAGATGACAGACCGATCGACCGACAGACAGATAGAGAGAGAGAGAGAGAGGCAAGCAGGCTGGCAGACAAACAGAGACAGACAGATTGAGATGATGGATGGTGGATGGATGGATAGGATTGGATGGGATTGGATGGGATGGATAGGGAGTCCTTGGTGCTCTCTGAGCTGGGTTGTTTTCTTGCAGACATTTCATGACCCAACTAGGTAACATCATCATGCTAGGAGGGAGCGGGGTTTGCTCTTTTTTTATATACTAGTGGCTTGCCCTGTCAGTGTTGGTGGGACACCATTCCCTCCGAGCACTGATGATGTTGCCTAGCTGGGTCATGAAACGTCTGCAAGAAAACCACCCAGCTCAGAGAGCACCAAGCAGCCTGCATTTCAACCCTGAACTATAAATATTCTCCTCTATCGGTGCCTTTCCCTTTTTCCTTCTTGAAATAATAAGGCCGGAAGTGGAACATATTTAGTTAAGAAGGCAGAATGGAGCCTACATGTTCCTAAGCAGTCTATCTGTACAGATGGGGAAGGATGGCTCAGGATTGGGGTTTGTCCTCAAAATCTCCTTCTGGATCCTTGGAAATCCTGGAGCAAGCTTTGTGCATCCTTAAGCCAGTTTAGAACTGCTCCTATAAAACCTTAGTAAGACCACACCTGGAATGCTGCAGCCAATTTTGGTCACCAGATTACAAAAAAGATGTTGAGACTTTGGAAAAAGTTCAGAGAAGAGCAGCTAAGATGATCCAAGGCCTGGAGAGTAAACCTTAGGAAGAACAGCTGCAGGACTTGGGTTTGGCCAGTCTAAAGAAAAGAAGAAACAGGGGAGAGATGATAGCAGTGATCCAGGATCTGAGGGGCTGCCAGAAAGAAGAGGGGGGTCAAACTATTCTCCAAAGCACCAGAGGGAAGGACGAGAAACAATGGTTGGAAACTGATCAAAGAGAGAAGCAACCTGGAATTAAGGAGAAACTTCCTGACAGTGAGGACAATCAACCAGTGGAACAGCTTGCCTCCAGAAATCGTGGGTGCTCCATCACTGGAAGTTTTTAAGAAGAGACTGGACAGTCACTTGTCTGAGATGGTAGAGGGTCTCCTGCTTGAGCAGGGGGTTGGACTAGAAGACCTCCAAGGTCCCTTCCAGCTTCTCTTCTCTTCTCTTCTATTTAAAGATTCTATTCTGTAATATTCTCAATAAAGATTCTATATTCTATATTCTATTCTATTCTATGTAAATATTCTATTCTGTTCTGTTCTATTCCATATTTTCTGTTCTATTCTATTCTATTCTATTCTATTCTGTTCTGTTCTGTTCTGTTCTGTTCTTCCTGTTTCTATTCTATTCTGTTCTATTCCTCTTCTTCCTCTTCCTCTTCCTCTTCCTCTTCCTCTTCCTGTTTCTATTCTATTCTATTCTATTCTATTCTATTCTATTCTATTCTATTCTATTCTATTCTATTCTAATATTCTATTCCATTCCACTCCACTCCACTCCACTCTATTCCATTCCATTCTATTCCATTCTATTCTATTCTCAATAAAGATTTTATATTCTGTTCTGTTCTATTCTATTCTATTCTATTCTAAATAAAGATCTATTCTATTCTATTCTATTCCATTCCATTCCACTCCACTCCACTCCATTCTTCTTCCTGATTCTATTCTATTCTATTCTATTCTATTCTATTCTATTCTATTCTATTCTATTCTATTCTATTCTATTCTATTCTATTCTATTCTATTCTATTCTATTCTCTATTCTATTCTATTCTATTCTTTTCTATTCTATTCTAAATAAAGATTCATTCTATTCTATTCCATTCCATTCCATTCTAGCGTCTTTACGCAGCTGTGCGCTACCAGACAGGGCAAGATCTGTTCAGGATCGAGGCCGGTGGGAATCTCTGTCCTGCAGCCGTTCTACCCGCCCAGAACTGAAGAAGCTTCTTGGATGAGAAGAGAAACGTCTTCAAAACAAAACAAAACAAAACAAAACTCAGAAAGTCCAGTCTCCCTCGTGAACAATCATCATTGGAATAACTGTGACCGGGGATGACGGAGAATCTCCATATAGACAGCCCGCCCGGTTGGGCCGCTGCCTGGAGCGTGGCGAGGAATCCTCCGGGCTGTGCTTTCCAGATGTACCCTTAATTTAAACCAGGAGGGGGCTTCGCTGGCCCTCCCTCCCTCCCTCCCTCCCTCCTCCCAGCTTGCCTGCGCCTCTGGCTTTTCTGGAAGGTTTGCAAGGCTGGGAGAATTTGGTTGCGGGGATGGGGCGGGATGGGGGGAGCAAGCAGGGAGAAAGCTGGATTGGGGAGGGGGGGTAGTGGTGGTCCCCTGCGCTGAGATCCAGGGGTATTGGGAGAATTTGGCAAAAACATCCCGATTGGAAGAAAGGTCTTTGCTCAATCGGGTGGGGAGGGAGGGAGGGCGAGAAGCAGCCCCGGCTGGTTTGGAAAATCTTGGGCTGAAGATTGACAGCAGCGACGTCAGCAGAGTGGTGTGGGGGGGGGGGCGAGACGCGGGAGGGCAGCCCGTTACTCCGTCCCTCGCAGGCGTTTTATGGAACAGTTGAAGAGGCGATCCGAAGAGATCCTTTTGGCGCTGCCAGTAGCCTGGAGCCGAAAGCTGCTTTCTCTCCTGTTTCCCCCCCCCACACACCGCCGCCACCACCACCTGCCCCCTCCCTCCGATCCTGTCTTCTTTGGGGGAGACCCCTCACCCACCCACCCACCTTTCAAGAGAAGAGACTGTCTTTTTTTTTTCTCCTTGGCCCTTTTAAAAAGTGCTGTTATTGTCACTACCACTGTTATTATTTTGCCCGGGCGGGGGGGGGGGGAAGAAAAAGAAAGAAGGAAAAAAAAAAAGAATTCTCTGGCTCTGGATGTCGCTGCGCGGGATTTGCTGATCCGCGAAAGGTTGTTTTTTTTTCCCCTCGAGGATGCGGAGCCCCGCAGGATGTTCTTGACGACGACGCCGCTGCAGCTGCACATCTGGTCCTCCCACCTTCGACCCTCGGGGACTTACTGTGAGTCGGAGCGATGCCGGTCCCCCCCCCCACTCCCTTGGCAAAGATCCTCCGCGAGGCCGACGCGGGTGGGGGTGGAGAGGGAGGGGACAGGTCTTTTGCGGTGTTTTCTCGCCTGTTGGACCCTCCAGCACAGGACTGGGAGGTGGGGAAGGACCCATGCACCCCCCCCCCACTCACGCCCTAAAGAAGGAAGGGCATCTTTCAGGCATTGTCCAGGGGAGGGGAAAAAAAATCAACAGGGTGCCTGCATTCCCACGACTCCTTGACTCCTGCTTCCGGAAGTCTCCCAGGTGCAACCTGACCTGGGCTCGCTAAATCACTACGAGTCCAGACGCCTAACCTTTCTTGAAAGGCATTTACTGGTTTTGGGGTGTGTGTGTGTGTGTGTGTGTGTTTTTCTCAACCCCGAGTCAGCTGGTTGTGGGAATGCAGTCCCCGCGTGGCATGGGCCTGGTTGCAGCCAGAGGCTTTTGTGTGTGTGTTCCTTCCCTTCCCTTCCCTTCCTTTCTTTTTCTTTCTTTCTTTCTTTCTTTCTTTCTTTCTTTCTTTCTTTCTTTCTTTCTTTCTTTCTTTCTTTCTTTCTTTCTTTCTTTCTTTCTTTCTTTCTTTTTTAAAAAGGGCCTTTCAAGCTTGCTCGCTGGATTAAGGGGAGCGGGGGGGGGGGGAGAAAGAGAAGCGTGGGCTGAGGCGGCCCTGGCGTGTCGCGAAAAGCAGGTTGACTCGCGAAAAGCAGGTTGACGGGCAATTCTGGGGATCGGAAAGTCGAGCGTAGATTCTTAGGAATGCAAAGTGCGCCTGGATGGCTATTTTTTTGGGGGGGGGCGCGCACTTAACGCTAAGAGGGCGCGGGTCCTCTTTTCCGACAGCCCCACCGGGAAAGTTCTACTAAAATGAAAAACGGTCTGATTTCCACCTCTCTCTTCTTCTTGCAAAGATTTTTTATTTTATTTTAATTCCATTTATATCCCGCCCTTCTCCGAAGACTCAGGGCGGCTTACAAGATTGGCAGCCTTCTTGCAAAAAAAAAAGGGGGGGGGAATGTAAAATTTGTCCCTAAACTTGACATTTTCTTTTTGCAAAAAAAAAAAAAAAGGGGGGGCCACCCTCCGATCCACGATCCAGCTGTGGCTTCTTTCCCCTTTTCACAACCGCCCTTCCTTTTTCAAACGGCCCTGGGCTGCCTTCAGCCCGGCCTTGCTTTGCAGAGGCCGATCCCGGAGCGAATTTCGCTCGCTTCGGAGTCAGGCCGCTTGAAGGCCTCTCCGGTTAGGGACCGGATTCGCCGCCGGGGAAGCGTTCTGAGGCGGGGTCGCGGGGGGGGGGGGAAAGGCTGCAAGAAAAGCCGAGCCTCGTCGCTTGTAATCCAGATTTATTTTTTGGAAAGGTGGTTTTTTTTAAGAAAGAGAACCCACGTTACGCAGCGCTGAAATCACCCAGGGATGATTATTTATTTATTTTATTTATTTTTATTACATTTGTATCCCGCCCTTCTCCGAAGACTCAGGGCGGCTTACAAGCTTAGCAGTAGCCTTCATTCTATGTATATGCCTGCTTGTTAGGGCTTTCACACACACCCCAAGCTGCATTATTACAAAGTCAGCTTAATTGCCCCCAACAATCTGGGTCCTCATTTTACCTACCTCAGAAGGATGGAAGGCTGAGTCAATTGATTGATTGATTCTTTTTTTTTTCTATTGAAAAGAGGAAAGTTTGGTTTTTCATCAATGGTGTATAAAGGCCCTATTATCTATTAACCGGTAGGAGGGCGTGTGCGCCTCACACACATCCGTCTCTGTGTGTGTGTGTGTGTGTGTGTGTGTGTTTGTGTACACATATATGTACAAATTGTGTATCCTGCGGTTCGCGTTCTCCTTCCAACGCTCTGAAGGCGAAACCGTTCGCCGGGTTCGCGTCAGTTTCGCTCTCCCGCTTGCCCCCGGGGAGGGCGAACTTCGGGCGCCCCTCGGCGCAATTGTTTAGCGGCCGCCGTTGAACGAGCGCCGCTTCGTTTGCAAAGTTTCGCGACCCGCCTGTGGGTCTAGAGAGCGGCGAAACCTTTGAACTTCGTAGCGGCTCTTCGAACCCCTTGTCCCGGTGGGGATGCCAAACGGGCCTGCCTGGAGAAGGCTCTGCACGGGCTGAGAAGGCGTTTTAAGAAAGTTCAGGTATGCGTCCGCGAGTGGGAGAAACGAAAGCGGTCAAGCCGAGATGTGGCGGGAATTTATCAATTGCCCCTTCCTCTCCGGACTAAAAGGGGGCGAATCGCACTCCAGCGTCCGTCCCGCCCTGACTTTTAATTCTTGGTTGGGATGGAAGCCAGGCCTAAGAACCGTGGGTTCAGCCCGGTTAAACCCTGTTGAATTCTGCCAGCTTGCAATATTTCAGGACAGGGTGGATCTTAATAGCAATAGCACTTAGACTTATATACCGCTTCACGGTGCTTTACAGCCCTCTCTAAGCGGTTTACAGAGTCAGCATATTTGCTCCCAACAATCTGCACCCTCATTTTACCGACCTCGGAAGGAGGGAAGGCTGAGTCAACCTTGAGCTGGTGAGAGTCGAACTACAGGCAGCAGGCAGGCAGCAGAAGTAGCCTGCAGTACTGCATTTGGCTCCCTACTTAGAAAGTACTTAGAAATTGCTGTATCAACCAACCAACCAATCAATCAATCAGAATAGGGCTGGAAGGGACCTTGGAGGTCTTCTAGTCCAACCCCTTCCTCAAACAGGAGACCCCTCTGCAATTTGAGACAAGTGGCTGTCCAGTCTCTTCTTAAAAACCTCCAGTGTTGGAGCACCCACAACTTCTGAAGGAAAACTGCTCCACCGGTTAATTGTCCTCACTTGTCAGGAAGTTTCTCCTTAGTTCCAGGTTGCTTCTCTCCTTGAGTAGTTTCCATCCCTTGTTTCTTGTCCTGCCTTCAGGGGCTTTGGAAAATAGATTGACACACACACACACACCTCTTCTTTGTGGCGGCCCCTCAAATACTGGAAGACTGTTATCATATCACCCCCAAGTCTTTCTTTTCTCTAGACGAGCCATACCCAAATCCTGTTCTTCGTGTGTTTTAGTCTCCAGGTCTTTAATAGTCTTTGTTACTCTTCTCCGCACTTCCCCCCCCAAAAAAATCTCAACATCTTTTGTGTAATGTGGGTGCGGACTTCGAGTCGAGGTGTTTGTTGTTGTTTTTTGAAGTGACTGTTTTTTTGAAGAGGACGAATCGTCCCAACTCAACCCAGCTTAGGACAACCCGAGTTGTATATCCGAGAGCCAGGCAGCTCGATCGGTCGCCTCTTCCCAGATTCCAGCAAAATCCTGTGCGACCTGGCGGGATTGGGGATCGAAGAATCCATTGCAAGCTTTCCGTGGGGGCGGGGGGGGGGAAGGGAAGAGTCGATCTTTCCATTATTGACCCCAAATTTGAAAGGGGTCTTCTTCTAAGCATCAGTCTGAGCAGCCGTGAGGGGAAGAGGTTATTCCAAAGAATGGTGAGTAAGGGGCGTCTCATATCGCCCCCCCCCTCATTGGACAGATTCATTTGTTTCTCTTGGGAAAGGTGGGGGAAAAATTCCTTCCCCATCTTAATTTGGGTTAGGAGCAGCTGTAGGAATCCTGTAGGACTTTGACGGCTAATGGTATTGAGGGTATTAGTTGCCTTCCTACTGATTTCCGTCCGCTAGTAATATTAGTCCTAAGAATCAGCAGTGCTAGAGCTCGTCCCCTCGCGCAGTGTCTGCTTTTTTGCATCAGGGTTTTTCCAAACCTCTCTGTTTTACAGGCTGAGAAACTGAGGCGGAAGCTTACCAATGGGCCTTATCTAACCATAGCTTAACTCACCCTCAGATTGCCTTTCAATATTTCTTTTTTTTTCTTTTTCTTTTAAAGAGGCGGGTTGGAAAGCCTTTCAAGGCTCTCTGTCCAGCATCTTCTTTTAAAATTTAAATTTTTTTTGCTTCTCCAGTAATCCTTTAGGACTGCTCTGCCCTGTTCCAGGACTGACTTTCCGGGAACTTCCGGGTTTTATTTTTAAAAGGAGGAGAAGCCCTGGATTTTCTTGGCCATTTAAAAAAAAAGGATTACAAAAAACGTAATCGTGTATGTAATATGTATATAATATGTCATGTGTATGTAATAATGATTTCCTGGGCGAATTGTCCAAGTACCTATGAACAGCTCTGTCCGATGCACTTTTCCTGCTCAAATCTTTCCTATTTGGGTTTAGTTTTAAAAACGTGTGGAAGCGGCTCCCCTTAAGCCATTTAAAGACCCCCCCCCCCAAGCAGCCCGAAACTTCTTTCCTGCTCTTCGGATTTAGTTACAATTAAACTCCCGACGGCTTATCGGTCAGCGAAAATTTTACAAAGGGCGCTCAAGAATGAGCCATTTGCCTTCGTCCTTAACTCCTTTCATTCCGTTGAAATGGAGGGAACGCGTTGATTTTAAAGGGTTTCTCCCCCCCCACTTCTTCTCTCGAAAAAGAACGGAAAATGCAACCCATTGAATATAATTAACTGGGATCAATCCGTTCTATAAATGCACTTTTAAGGATAAAGAAATGCAGTTTTTCCCACCCCCTTGCCAATGGGTGCGCCTGGATGTCTTTATTTTAAGAACAGACACCCCCGCCTGTATTTTTCAAAAATTAAAATTAGACAGCTCCTTCGGGGGCCGCCGACCCTCTATTCGAAACTAACCTTTCTTTCTTTCTTTCTTTCTTTCTTTCTTTCTTTCTTTCTTTCTTTCTTTCTTTCTTTCTTTCTTTCTTTCTTTCTTTCTTTCTTTCTTTCTTTCTTTCTTTCTTTCTTTCTTTCTTTCTTTCTTTCTTTCTTTCTTTCTTTCTTTCTTTCTTTCTTTCTTTCCAAAAACGTCCTGAAAAAGATAACGAAGCGAGAGACGTGCTGCGGTTTTTGAGAACTAACTTATTATCTTTTTTAAAAAGAAAATGTCAGAAACTGGGAATTCTGACGGCTTGTCCCAAAGGCAGGGTTAATCCTATTTCTAGCCTGGGGGGGAGAAAAAAAATCTTTCGGGGGGCGGGGGTGGTGGTGGTGGTCAGCTTGGACTGTCCAGAATTGAAGCGGAGACCCCCCCCAAAGCCGAACTAGCGCGGTTCTACTTGAGAGTAAGCAGCTGCTTCCTCAGAGGAGGGTTCAAATCGGTTAGTTTTTTTTCACCTTGTCTGGGGAGTAAATCCGCTGGTTTAACAGCACGGCTTGAGGATGCACCGTCTCCTTAACAATCTTAAAATAATTGTGAGCGAGATCTGGCTACGGGTTCCCCACGAGCGAAAAAAAAATTAAGACACTGGCGTATCTGATCGTCTGCCGTTTGGAAAACAGGGAACAGTTAGTTATTCATCCAGAAGATGGTGAGTTCTAGTTCTATCTAGTTCTACCTTTGAAAGCTGACCGAGTGACTTTGAGCCCCCATCTCTCTCTCTCTCTCTCTCTCTCTCTCTCTCTCTCTCTCTCTCTCTCTCTCTCTCTCTCTCCTTTGCGCTTCTCACTTCCTTGGGTTGCGAGTCAAGTTTCTAGGCCTCGTGGCCTTCTCGGTCCCCCAGCTACCACCTCCCGCTCGCGATAAGGTGGAAATCAAGCAAATCTTCTCGGCGTCTATGGAGATTCTCAACCATCCAGGTCGCGGCTGTCCCGAAGGTGCTTTTCCATAGGCAACTGAGACGTTCTTGTTTTTTCCCCTCTCTCGCTCGGAGACGTCTCGTTACAGAACCGAAGAAGCTTCTTGGATGACAAGCGAAACGTTTTCAAGGGGGTAGGGGGGGGGGGAGAGAGAGAAGCAAGAAAGTCCCGTTGCCTTTGGGGAGGAAAAAAAAAGCACCTTTCGAGACACCCCTCTTTGTATTTCATGAAAATCCTGTCTCCCCTACCTTTTCTAGAAACAACTAACATTCAGCCTCAAAATTAGCCCTGCTATAATTGACTCCCAAACGGATGCCACTTCGGAGGATCAAGCGGTCTCCTTTTAAAATTGCTTAAGCCTTGAGTAAATGAAAGAAACAAAAGGTAAGGTATGTAAAGGGGGGGGCGTGAGACTCGGCATGAATTACCAAATCTGATCAATACTTTTAATTAATGAATTTACCTGTACCCTGCCATTATTATTATTATCATTATTATCATTATTATTATTATTATTATTATTATTATTATTATTATTATTATTATTATTATTATTATTATCATAATCATTATTATTATTATTATTATTATTATTATTATTATTATTATACCAATCACTCAAGGCGGTGAACATATTCCATACAGCATTAACCTGGCGAACTCTCAACCTTCCTCCTTCGTTATATATTCAAGATAGGTAAAGGTAAAGGTTCCTCTGCACATGCGTGCTAGTCAACTCTAGGGGCCGGTGCTCATCTCCATTTCAAATCCGAAAAGCCAGTGTTTGTCGAGGACGTCTCCGTGGTCATGTGGCCGCCATGACTAGATGCCAAAGGCGCACGGAACGCTGCTACCTTCCCACCGTAGTGGTCCCTATTTTTCTACTTGCATTTTTACTTTCTACTTGCTTTCGAACTGCTAGGTTGGCAGAAGCTGGGACGAGTAACAGGCGCTCACTCTGTTACACTCTGTTACGAGGCCCTTGGGATTCGACCCGCCAAACTGCCAACCTTCTGATCGACAAGCTCAGCGTCCTAACCCACTGAGCCACCACGTCCCTTATTTAAGATGGACAGCATTTAATATTTATTTGCCGTGTATATATGTAGGGGTGTGGGTCTATACGTATGTTGGTATGTTGCGTATAGTATGTTTAGGTGTGCATCATGTACGTGTTTCACTTTGAGAGCTGGCAACTAACGTTCATTTTTGATGTGTGCCGTTGTGCCTGCAGGGGAAAAAAAGAGAAGACAATAAAGGTTATCTTAATATCCAACACATCTGTCTCCTCCTGTTTTCCCCACGACAGCAACCCTGTGTGAGGTAGTTTGGGCTGTGAAAAGGCGACTGGCCCAAAGCCACCCAGGTGGCTTTCACGGCTGTTGTTGTTAGCTGCGAAGTCATGTCCGACCCATCGCGACCCTATGGACAACGTTCCTCCAGGCCTTCCTGTCCTCTACCATCTTCTGGAGCCCATTTAAGCTCACGCCTCCTGCTTCAGTGACTCCATCCAGCCACCTCGTTCTCTGTCGTCCCCTTCTTCTCTTGCCCTCAACCTTTCCCAGCATTAGGCTCTTCTTCAGTGAGTCCTTCTCATTAGGTGGCCAAAGGATTTGAGTTTTAGCTTCAGGATCTGGCCTTCTAAAGAGCAGTCAGGGTTGATCTCCTCTAGGACTGACCGGTTTGATCGCCTTGCAGTCCAAGGGACTCGCAGGAGTCTTCTCCAGCACCACAGTTCAAAGGCCTCAATTCTTTGGCGCTCAGCCTTTTTTTTTTTTTCACGGCTAAGGCAGAACTAAAACTCACAGTCTCTTGCTTTGCAGCCTGGTGTCTTTTTACCAGGCCAAATTGGCTGAATCTATATTATATATGATTATCATCATATATGGTATATTATTAATTATATTAATGTGTTATTATATGTGATCAACTGATATATTATTAAAATATTATTAATATTATTGGCTGGTTGCACAGTCAGACGGGATCTGGAATTTTCTTTTTGTCCACCCATTGAGTCCTTCCCAAGGATCTGGGATAGGCAGATGGAGATGTTTGATGGTGTTATAATCATCCTCATCGTTTTAGCCATGGTCTTATCCCCTGCCGAATGAAGGCCAATTTGGTCCCGAGTTTCCTTTTGCCAATTGCACACACACACCCAATACTTGCTGATGTGGTGTCGTAATATTATTATTATAATAAGGGCCAAAGTAATATAACAATAATGATAACCAACCTGGGGGAAAAAAGCATTTGGACAATTCACCAATTGCAAAAAAAAAAAAAAAAGTTGCACAAAATGTTCCACTTTGAGAGCGGGCAACTACATTTCATCTTTGTTGTGTGCTGTTGTGCCCACAGCAAAAAAAAAAAAAAGAAAGAAAGAAAGACAACAAAGGTTATCTTCTCTTATCTAGGAGCAGTGCAAATATCACGACCACCCTATTCATTTATTGCATTTCTTTAGAAAATGCACACGGCCTCCCATCTTAAAGTACATCACTCAGCAGTCAACAATAAGAGGATCATATTTAAAAACAAAACAAAAGATTCCCAGAAGGAATTCCGGTCAACGCTCCCGTGGGCAAGATAGGGGGGGGGACTCCTGTCCATTTAAGACAGACAAGGCAATTACCACAATTGTTTTTGTTGGGTATTATCACTGATAATAATAATAATAATAATAATAATAATAATAATAATAATAATAATAATAATAATAATAATAATGATGATGATGATGATGATGATGATGATGATGATGATGATGATGATGATGGAAGGGACCTTGGAGGTCATCTAGTCCAACCCCCTGCTGCTAAGGCTATAGAAACCAAATTGATGCTGAATTTAATAACAGCTGCAAGACTTTTGGTAGCGCAATACTGGAAGAAGGAGGACCTGCCTACTATTGAAGAATGGACTTTGAAAGTTTCGAACTTGGCAGAAATGGCTAAAATCTCGGCATCTGCGAAAGATCACTCGCAAGAGTGGAATGTATAGTGGAATGGAAAAGATGGACTGATTTTATTCAGAACAGATATGGGACTACAAAGTATCACTTAGCATTTGAATAGTTATTAGTTATCGTCATTAGAGGCTAGATTATTTTTTCTTTTCTATGGTTAAGGAGAGTTAAAGTGCGATAGGCTTTAAAAGAGTAATTATAGTAATTAGAATATTTTAGAGTAAGATTGTATGATGTAATACCCTGTGTTCGGCTCTGGGAAGTCGGGGGGGGGGGGGAGCGTGTTGGGATGGGAGGAATATGGGGAGAGGGGTGGGGTAGATGGGGTATATGTTTTAAAAATGCATTTTAAAACTTTTCAATAATTAAAAAAAAAGATAGACAAGGCAGGAGAAACGCGGATCAGCTCTCCAAAAGCCAAACGGGAGATCCTGACGCGCCTCTTGGCCCGCCGGGCTCTCGCCACGCAGCAAAGGCGGTTGTGTGGAAGCACAGAGGGGAACGGGGAGAAAGCATTTCTTAAGGTCTCCCCAAATTAGCTCCTTGCAGGGGTTTTACTTCTGGAAATGTCCAAAGACCAGGAGAATCTGTTTCCTGCCTCTGGAACAAATTCGGTTGCGCCTTTTTTTTTTTTTTGGTGTGTGTGTGGGGGGGGAGGAGGGGGGGGCTTAGTCAAAAAGCCTCGCTGGCGCTATGGCCGGCTTCTGCTTCCCCCCCCCCCAAGCGGTCGCGTTCAAACGGCCTTTTTGTCACGAAACGGCGCCGTGATCCTGCTTTGGCTAACTGGAGAGGAACGGAGCGGGTGCGTCTTTGGAAGGAGAAGCGGGGTGGGTGGGTGGAGGGGGTGTTAATCCGAATTGGACGCCGGCTTCGCGCTTTAACCCGGCGGAAGATCTAGGGTTTCCTGCCTGAGAAGGGGGTGGGGTGGGGTGGGGGGTTGGACTAGAAGACCTCTAAGGTCCCTTCCAACTCTTATGATTATTACTGGTGTTATTATTAAGGCTCAAGGTTGACTCAGCCTTCCATCCTTCCGAGGTCGGTCAAATGAGGACCCAGATTGTTGGGGGCAATTAAGCTGACTTTGTAATAATACCGCTTGGGGTGTGTGTGTGAAAGCCCTAACAAGCAGGCATAGACATAGAATGAAGGCTACTGCTAAGCTTGTAAGCCGCCCTGAGTCTTGGGAGAAGGGCGGGATATAAATGGAATTAAAATAAAAAATATACATAGAATGAAGGCTACTGCTAAGCTTGTAAGCCGCCCTGAGTCTTGGGAGAAGGGCGGGATATAAATGGAATTAAAATAAAAAAATAAAAAATATACATAGAATGAAGGCTACTGCTAAGCTTGTAAGCCGCCCTGAGTCTTGGGAGAAGGGCGGGATATAAATGGAATTAAAATAAAAAATAAAAAAAATATACATAGAATGAAGGCTACTGCTAAGCTTGTAAGCCGCCCTGAGTCTTCGGAGAAGGGCGGGATATAAATGGAATTAAAATAAAATAAATAAAAATAAAAATAAATGTCGGAAGAGCCCCCTCGTGCCCGGTCGGGTTTGAAGCGGCTTTCCAACCGCGAGAAGGTGGCGGCCGGCCTTCCTTACGAGGGAGGTTTTCGCGTAGGATGGAGAAATCGCCCCGGCTCCCGTGATAGCAGCGTGCCAGTATCTCAGGGGCTACCCCAAAGAAGAGTGGGGGGTGGTGGTGTGTCAACCTATTCCCCAAGGCACCCAGAAGGCAAGACAAGAAGCAACGGATGGAAACACATCCAGGAGAGAAGCAACCTGGAAGCGAGGAGAAACTTCCCATCCGTGAGAACAATTTCATCCGTGGAACGACTTGCCACCAGAAGTCGGGGTGGGGGGGGCTCCATCACGTGGAGGTCTTCAAGAAGAGACTGGACAACCACCGCTAGGAAACGGTGCAGAGGGTCTCTCCCGCTGGAGCGAGGGGTTGGACTAGAAGACCTCCAAGGCCCCTTCCAACTCTTATTCTCCACCTCTTATTCTGAAATCCGAAGTCACTCCGCCAGGCGGTTCCTTCCGCCGCCCCTCTGCCTCCTTCGAAGCGGGAGCCTAGGATGGCCGGGGAGGGGGGGGGTCCCGAGGGGATTTCAAGCGATCCTAACTAAGCGAGGCTTTGTGAGGTGAAAGGCAGGGGGTGTTCGGTCTTGGCGACTTTGAAGACCTGGGGACTTCTCTGGGAGTTGGTCCACAACTCTTTAAAAGTCGCCGTGGTTGAACCTTCCTGGGTTAAGGGAGCCTTTTTCGAATCCGATTTGGCTCGTCAGAGGCTCTGCGGGGCTGCTCCGAAGTAAAGGGGGGGTGGTGGGGTGGAGCAGGGGCGCCTTCGCAAGAATGAGCAGCAGCTTCAGAGGTGAAAGGTCTCTGAGGTGGGGCTCCACGGGCTATCAGGCCGGGCCAGACCTGGGACAGGAGCCGTTTGGCCGTACCGGGGAAGCTGGGTCACCCGGGGCTAGAGATGGGGATGATGGGAGTTGTAGTCCTGCCTGGTGAGGAGGGGCAGAGTGGCTGTAAGCTGGGCCCTAATTCTCTCTCTCTCTCTCTTTCTTTCTTTCTCTTTCTTTCTCTCTCTCTCTTTCTTTCTCATTCTCTTTCTTTCATTCTCTTTCTCTCTCTCTTTCTCATTCTCGTTCTTTCTCTCTCTTTCTCATTCTTTCTCTCTCTCTTTCTCTCTTTCTCTCATTCACTCTCTCTCTTTCTCATTCTCTTTTTTATTCTCTCTCTCTCTCTCTTTCTCATTCTTGTTCTTTCTCTTTCTCATTCTTTCTCTCTCATTCTCTCTCTCTCATTCACTCTCTCTCTTTCTTTCTCTTTCTCTCTCTCTCTCTCATTCTCTTTCTTTCATTCTCTTTCTCTCTCTCTTTCTCATTCTTTCTCTCTCTCATTCTCTCTCTTTCTCTCTTTCTCTCATTCACTCTCTCTCTCTTTCTTTCTCATTCCCTTTCTCTCTCTCTTTCTCTTTCTCTTTCTCATTCTCTCTCTCATTCTCTCTCTCTCTTTCTTTTTCTCATTCTCTTTCTCTCTTTCTCTCTCTTTCTCATTCTCTTTCTCTTTCTCTCTCTCATTCACTCTCTCTCTCTCTCAAACCTTTGGGGTAAATTCTTGAGGGGCTGAAACTAATGGATTTAGGAGACGCCTCGCTCTTTTGTTTGAGGTTTTTTTTGGGGGGGGGTTCCTTGAAGGGGGTCCAAAGGAATGTGCACAACCCGCAAAGAAGAGGATTGCCCTCTCTCTCTCTCTCCAGCTAAACACAGAATTGACTTCCACGTTCACAAGACCTGCTCGCCGGAGTTAACGGATTAGCCCCTCCCGAAAGAAATCCAGCAAGATAATTTGGCTTAACGGGTTAGACTTTGAGCTGACCCCAAGTTGTGTAAACTCTACCGACAACGTGCAGCTTTCCTTGCAATGCATACCCTGTCTGAATCTGTTGGGTTACATCTTAGCTACTCTTAGCTGCTCTCCCTGAAATGAGCAATACCTGTTGTTGTTGTTGTTAGTTGCGAAGCCGTGTCCGACCCATCGCGACCCCATGGACAACATTACTCCAGGCCTTACTGTCCTCTACTATCTTCTGGAGTCCATTTAGGCTCACGCCTCCTGCTTCAGTGACTCCATCCAGCCACCTCATTCTCTGTTGTCCCCTTCTTCTCTTACCCTCAATCTTTCCCAGCATTAGGCTCTTCTCCAGTGAGTCCTTCCTTCTCATTAGGTGGCCAAAGCATTTGAGTTTCAGCTTCAGGATGTGGCCTTCTAAAGAGTAGTCAGGGTTGATCTCCTCTAGGACTGACCGGTTTGATCGCCGGTGGGGGCCATTCCCAAGTCATTCCTAAGAGCGCTCAACTTCCAGACAATCCTTGTCGCAAAAGGGGGGAAAGAAATTAAATTAACCAGGATAAACTGGAGGATGTTTGTGGGGGTCCTCCTGTTACTCTCGGGAAAACATAAAGAAGGATCAACACAACTGCCAAAAACACAATTCCCGGGTTTTAGTATCCTGGCTTTGGGTTTTGTTTTTTTTTTGGAGACAGGGTGTAATTCCTCTTAAATATGAAGGAAATGCAACTTCTCGGCTGTTTTTCCTTCCCTTCTCACCCCCCTCCCCCTTCTTTTTAAAAATCTTTATTGCTTTTTTCCCAGTCTCTCTCTTTTATCTTGAGTGAGATTCACCGTTTGGGATGTTTACAGCGAGGAGGCATCCGTGGGTCTGTCTCCAGCCTTAATACCAATGCTAAAAATGGATTCCAGATAAGGAACTTGGGGAAAGAGAGGAGAATCTTAAAAACAACTAGCCTTCCATCTTTCTAAATAAGGGTGGGTGGGTGGGGAGGTGGGTAGTCGAAAAATAAAACGATCCTCCATGCAGACAGCTAGGGGCCTTCTCAGAAATAAGAATTCTCTTTTAACAGACTTTGCTTCCTGGTAAATTTCTGTGTAATTGCAGCTTAATGCAGCTTTTTTTTTTTTAAAGTCCAAAAAAATATTTTTCTCTCCCGATCGAAACAGATTCTACTAAGCCATATTCTATATGGCTAATCCTTGATCTACAGTTGTTCGTTTAGCGACCGTTCAAAGTTACAACACTGCTGAAAAAATGTGACTTATTGTGACCGTCTTTCACACTTGTGGCCATTGCCACGTCCCCGTATTCAGGTGATCAAAATCCCAACACTTGGCAACTGGTTCATATTTATGATGGTCGCAGTGTCCCGGGATCACGTGATCCCCTTTTTGTGAGTTTCTGACAAGCAAAGTCAAGGGAGAAGAAGCCAGATTCACTTAACAACTGGGTGACTGGCTTAACAACTGCAGTGATTCGCTTAACAACCGTTGCAAGAAAGGGCGTAAGATGGGCCAAAGCTCACTTAAAAAAGGTCTCCCGTAAGAACAGAAATTTTGGGCCTCAATTGTGATCGTAAGTTGAGAACAACCTGTATGTGTCAGTGCTAAAGGAAGACTCAAATAACGCTTCCCTTTAACCACATCACGCTGCAAAAATTCTAAAACTGCGGGGAAGGGGAAAAAAAATAAAGATAATTTTTGTAAAAAAAAAAAAAGCAGCACAGGCGGCATTTTTAGAACAAATAATCTGGGTAAATTTTCCAGGCAGATGGAAAGTTTCTAGGGATTCCTTCACTGAAGAAATAGTCAAAGGATAATAATAATAATAATAATAATAATAATAATAATAATAATAATAATAATAATAATAATAATAATAATAATAATAATAATAGTTGGAAGGAACCTTAGAGGTCATCTAGTCCAACCCCCTGCTCAGGCAGGAAACCCTATACCATTTCAGACAAATGGCTGTCCAGTCTCTTCTTAAAAACTTCCAGTGTTGGAGCATTCGCAGCTTCTGGAGGCAGGTTGTTCCACTGGTTAATTGCTCTCACTGTGAGGAAGTTTCTCCTTAGTTCCAGGTTGCTTCTCTCCTTGGTTACTTTCCATCCGTTGCTTCTTGTCCTGCCTTCAGGGACTTTGGAGAATAGCTTGACTCCCTTTTCTTTGGGGCAGCCCCTGAGATACTGGAACACTGTGATGATCAAAAACCTGAGTAAGGAGTGATCTTGCTGGATTCTCCATTGTTTCACTTGAAACGGAATTTGGTGATTTTTTTTCCCCAATGTTACGTCTGTGCAATTTCAAACAGTGCTGTGATCTTCTGTACGTTGGCTCCTAAATCTCTTAAATATAGGAAAAGAGGTTTTCCTGGAAAAAAAATGTCCTTTACTCTTAAGCAAATGAATTTAAGAGTAGAAGAATAATATCTTGCTACCCAGACTAAGATAGGATGAAGCATTTGTAGCGGTCTCTCATTATGATACAATAATGATATTTTAGCCTTATTATGAATTTTTTTTTTCCCTGGCGAAATTCTAAACAATACATCTGAAGGAAATTGGGGTGGAAAGAGAATTGGAAATGATGGTTGAACTAAAATGCGGCAATATATTTAAATAAAACATGGGAATGTTTATTCTGAAAAGTTAATTATTCTGGAATAACCCTTGCTCTACGTACTTAAAATGGTAACGCGACTGTAAAAAACGCAAATAGTTTTAGCCATTTGGCCTCCAGTGAGAAGATGATCTGAAGCACACAGACAAATGCAAGCACACAAGATTACTGTACTGTTTTTCATCACAAAAGAGTGGTTTAAAACACAGCAATATTATATTATATTATATTATATTATATTATATTATATTATATTATATTATTATATTATATTATATTATATTATATTATATTATATTATATTATATTATATTATATTATATTATATTATATTATATTATATTATATTATATTATATTATATTATATTATTATATTATATTATATTATATTATATTATATTATATTATATTATATTATATTATATTATATTATATTATTATATTATTATTATATTATATTATATTATATTATATTATATTATATTATATTATATTATATTATATTATATTATATTATATTATATTATATTATATTATATTATATTATATTATTATTTATTATTTTTATTTTATTACTATTATTTATTTATTTATTATTATTATTTTTATAAACAACTCAAAGTGCTGTTTGACAAACATACCTAATAGTCTTTCTTCCTACTATTTTCCCCAACAACAGAAACCTTGTGAGGTGGGTTGGACAGAGAGAGAGACAGAGAGAGACAGAGAGAGACACACAGAGCGAGACACACACAGAGAGACAGAGAGACAGAGAGAGAGAGAGGCTCAAAGTCACTCAGTCAGCTTTCAAAGGTAGAACTAGAACTCACCATCTTCTGGGGAATAGCCCTAAAATCATCCAGCTGATTTTTTTTTATGCCTAAGGCAGGACTAGAACTCACCATCTCCTGGTGATTGGCCCAAAGTCACCCAGCTGGCTTTCACGGATAAGGCGGGACTAGAACTCCCCGTCTCCTGGTGATTGGCCCAAAGTCACCCAGTTGGCTTTCATGCCTAAGGCGGGACTAGAACTCACCGTCTCCTGGTGATGGGCCCAAAGTCACCCAGCTGACTTTCTTGGATAAGATGGGACAAGATCCCCTGAAAAGCAAAAAAGTTGGTTGGATTGTTGTTTTTTTTCACTGGGAGGTTGTATGTGTATGTGTTTCCAGCTTTTCCAATGTTCTTCTGTTATTGGAGAGAAGCTTGTAATTCCCGTACATCAAATTTCTGTTTGAACTATCGTATCGTTATCAGTTGGCGAACCTACTGAAGGAGTTTTAAGAAATAAGGCTGGTGATAGTAGAGTTTACCCGTTCACTTTCCCAGGGTAAGCACTGGTTTGTTGTAAGCCGAGGTAGTCCTCTACTTACAACAGCTCATTTAGTGACCGTTCAATGTTACGACGGCACTGAAAAAAGTGACTTACCGTATTTTCCGGCGTATAAGACGACCCGGCATATAAGACGACCCCCCCAACTTTTGAGAAGATTTTCAGGGGTTCAAAAGTCATCTTATACGCCGGAAAATACGGTATGACTAGTTTTCACAGTTACCACCTTTGCAGCATCCCCATGATCACGTGATCAAAAGTCAGGCGCTTGGCAACTGGTTCACACTTATGACTGTTGCAGTGTCCCGGGGTCAGGTTGATCCCCTTTTGCTACCGTCTGACAAGCAAAGTCAATGGGGAAGCCGGATTCACATCACAGCTGGGTAACCAACCTATCCACTGTAGTGATTCCCTTAGCAATGGCGGCAGGAAAGGTCGTAAAAATGGGACAAAACTCACTTAACAAATGTCTCGCTTAACAACAGAAATTTTGGGCCTCAGTTGTCATTGTAAGACGAGGACTATCTGTAGTTGTTTACTAGATCACCTGACCATAGGGATGCTGGAACAGTCGGAATTCCAAGAAATTAGGGTCATAAGTTGCTTTTAATCAGCCGTGTTATGACTTTGAACAGTTGGCAAAGGTCAAAGACAAGCTGCAAATTGACTTCTGAAGGGGGAGGGGGATCTTTAATATATTTTACTAATTATTTTTTAACACAATCACCATTAATGTTTGGTAAACGGCACGTTGTCTGGGCTTAGATTTACAAACAATCAATAACAATTAGTTCCTATAATTCCATACTCCATGTAGTAGCTTTGCTTTTCTTCCAATAGTAGCCTCTTTTATCAACCTTAAATTAGTACATTTCTTAATAATTTTAGTAGATAACAATTGAATATAGACATTTTTCTAGTATTTCTACAAGTAACAACCACATCAATATGAAGCTTTTCCAGAATAGAATAGAATAGAATAGAATAGAATAGAATAGAATAGAATAGAATAGAATAGAATGGAATGGAATGGAATGGAATGGAATGGAATGGAATGGAATGGAATGGAATAGAATAGAATAGAATAGAATCTTTATTGAAAATAAAGTAAAGTAGAATAGAATAGAATAGAAATCTTTATTGAGAATAGAATAGAATAGAATAGAATAGAATAGAATAGAATCAGAACAAGAATAGAATAGAATCTTTATTGAGAAGAGAAGAGAAGAGAAGAGAAGAGTAACAGAGTTGAAAGGGACCTTGGAGGTCTTCTAGTCCAGCCCCCTGTTCAAGCAGGAGAACCTGTACCATCTCAGACAAGTGACTATCTAGTCTCTTCTTAAAAATCTCCAGTGATGGAGCGCCCTCGATTTCTGGTTCCACTGGCTGATTGTCCTCACTGTCAGGAAGTTTCTCCCTAATTCCAGGTTGCTTCTCTCTTTGATCAGTTTCCAGCCATTGTTTCTCGTCCTGCCCTCTGGTGCTTTGGAGAATAACGTGACCCCCTCAAATACCGGAATACTGCTATCATGTCTCCCCTATTTCTTCTTTTCTTTAGACTAGCGGCCAAACCCAAGTCCCACAACCGTTCTTCGTATGTTTTAGCCTCCAGGCCTTTCATCAGATTACACAGTGTCCCAAAGCCCTGAGAAAAATTGAACACCCCCTCCCCCTGGGCCTTCTTTATGGTGACACCTTGGCACGGATATCGGCTTCTCCTGCAGGCCGGGCCGCCATTTGCATTTTTGATGCATTTCTTTCTATCCCCGCCTTTATCATTTGAGAGCTGGCTTTTTTACGGCCCTCTTTGCTGCTCTGCCTCCACCTCCACCAATGTTGCTGCTGGTTATTCTTCCTGCGTTACGATTTGTTTAAAAACGGTTCTCTCTCTTTCTTTTATTTGGCTTGGCTGCTATGTTCGGCTTGTTTTTATGGAGTGCCGCTTCCATGTGTTCATCTGGGCGAGTGGGTGGGCTGCCGCTATTGAAACCAAATAAATAAATAAGGAAAAAGGAGGCCGCTGGGTGGTCAGGCCTACTGTGTTTTATATGCCCGGCGAGGGTGATTTAAAAAGCCAAGAAGGCTCCTTCTTCCACCTTGGAGCAATGCGCTTTTGGAGTAGAGGGAGTCCTTGATTTATAACCACAAGGGAGCCCAGGATTTTGCTTGTTAAGCAAGGCAGTGGTTAAATGAGTTTTGCCCCCATTTTACAACTTTTTCTGGCCACGGTTGTTGCTACTGTGATGAGGCAGTGGTGAGAATGCGGTATTGCAGGCTGACTCTGCCCACTGCCAGGAGTTCGATCCTAACCGGCTCAGGGTTGACTCAGCCTTCCATCCTTCTGAAGTCGGTAAAATGAGGACTCAGATTGTTGGGGGCAAATATGCTGACTCTGTAAACCGCTTAGAGAGGGCTGTAAAGCACTGTGAAGCGGTATATACGTTATTCTGTTCTGTTCTGTTCTGTTCTGTTCTGTTCCGTTCCGTTCCGTTCCGTTCCACTCCACTCCACTCCACTCCACTCTGTTCCGTTCCGTTCTAATCTATTCTTGCCATGGTGGCACAGTGGTTAGGATGCAGTATTGCAGGCTGATTCTGCCCACTGCCAGCAGTTCGATCCTGACCAGCCCAAGGTTGACTCAGCCTTCCCTCCTTCCGAGGTCGGTAAAATGAGGACCCAGATTGTTGGGGTCAAATAGGCCGACCCTGTAAACCGCTAAAGCGAGGGCTGTGTAGCACTGTGAAGAGGTATATAAGTGCTATTCTATTCTATTCTATTCTATTCTATTCTATTCTATTCTATTCTATTCTATTCTATTCTATTCTATTCTATTCTATTCTATTCTATATCTGTAAACTCCTTAGAGAGGGCTGTAAAGCACTGTGAAGCGGTATATAAGCCTAAGTGCTATTGCTACCTTGCCATTACCTGTAAATACACTGTGACAAGGTGTGGTTTTACTCTGCCAATAAAATTGTCTCCAAATCATACACAATGTCTACCTCCATCTAGTTATGCTTTTGGAAGGAGGCTCTGCTGGTTTTCCTATTCTGCCATGAGAAATGAGAGTTTTGTTCTTCCCTTGACTAGAGGTGATTTTCAACTTACGATCACAACCCAAGCCCAAAATTTCCCTTGCCAAGCAAGACAATCATTAAGTGAGTTTTGCCCCATTTTGCGATGTTTCTTGCCACAGTTGCTAAGTGAACCATGCGGTTGTTACGTTAGTCACACAGTTTGTTTTTTTTATCCCATTTATATCCCGCCCTTCTCCGAAGACTCAGGGCGGCTTACAATCTAAGAAGCACAAATCAATGTGCTTAGCAATAGCCTTCATTCTATGTATATGCCTGCTTATTATTAGGGCGTCCCCCCCCAAGCGGCATTATTACAAAGTCGACTTATTGCCCCCAACAATCTGGGTCCTCATTTTACCTACCTCGGAAGGATGGAAGGCTGATTCAACCTTGAGCCTGGTGGGACTCGAACCTGCACTAATTGCAGGCAGCTGGCGTTACTTAAGGAGGCATTAGCCCACTGCTCCACCAAGGCAGATGCTGGGCAACCGACTCGTATTTGTGACGGTCGCAGTGTTCAATGCATCTGGCTTCCCCGCTGACTTTGCTTGTCACAAAGTCAGAAAAGATGACTTTCACACGGGACACTGCGACCATCACAAATACAAGTTGGTTGCCCAGCATCTAAATTCTGATCGCAGGACGGTGGGGATGCTGCAAGGGTCGTTAAAGTGTGAAAAACCGTCACAAGTCACTTTATTTCAGTGCTGTTTGAAGGATCACTCAGTGGATGGCTGTAAGTCAAGGACTATTGTACAAATGAGTCGTAAACCAAGAATTCTTTTTTTGGTGGGCCCAGATTTTAATTCACATCCTTCCTTTATTTCCAAAAGGGAAACCCTGGGAAATTGACCGTCATGGCTCCGACAGATGAAACTCTCCAAAGAACTTCAAGGCATTGTTTACCTTAAAGAATCTTTATTTGAGTAGCATAGCATCAGCACATACATAGGAGAAGCCAAAATCTGAATCAGCACATAGTATCAAAGCACAATTCCCTCCTCTAATTAACAGTCATAAATCACATTCTCCAATTAGTTTGAAATGCGGGCTTCCCCTCCAGTTCTCCAGTCCACCAATTCTTATCATCTCTTATTTCAATAACCTTGGTTCTCACACTAGGTTCAGTATTGTTATGTCTAGCTAAACTCTCGTGCACATTCCTCCCCCCCCCAGTATCATCTAATTCTAACTCTAATTCTAAGAGAAAAACACAAGAAGGAAAATGGCTGCACATCTCCATACGTTGTCAAGGCAAGGACATCCGACATTAGCAGCGTTGACATCGACATGAGTATCTTCCATGGATGGAGAGAATTTTCCTGTCCATCAAAACAGCTGGCAACCAAAGTCAAGATGGCAAAGAATAGGATAATTCAGGGGTCCCCAACCCCACTACTGTGGCTAGCCGGAGCCTGCACGTGTGCAGGTCAACTTCCATGAGCAGTGGGTTGGTAGGTGCTCACACGCGTGAGCGCTGGCCCGTCACTTGTGGAATGGCTGTGTGTGAGCGAGTGCCAGCCCATTGCTAGTGTGGTCCAGTTCCCTTCTCCACCCGCCAGCCAGACCCCCAAGCCTCAAAGGTTGGGGACCACTGGGATAATACATAGGAAGATTCAAAGGAGTGAAGTTGGTGGACATGTACACATAGTCCTTAGCTTATGACCATAATTAGGACTAGAATCATGTGGTTGTTAAGTGAATCACTGCAGTTGTTAAATGAATTGTGTGGCTGTCAAGCGAATCACATTAGCTAAGGGAATCATGTGGTTGTTAATCAAATCATGGTAGCTGTTAAGTGAATCACATGGTTGTTAAGTGAATCCCTGCATTTGTTAAATGAATCATGTGGCTGTTAAGTGAATCACGTGGTTGTTAAGTGAATCCCTGCAGTTGTTAAATGAATCCTATGGCTGTTAAGTGAACCACATTAGTTGAGGGAATCAGATGGTTGTTAATCGAATCACTGCAGTTCTTAAGTGAATCACGTGGTTCTTTAGTGAATCGCTTCAGTTGCTAAATGAATCATGTGGCTAAGTAAATCACAGGGCTGTTAAGCAAATCCCTGCAGTTACTCAGAGAATCACATGGTTGTTCATTGAATCACTGCAGCTGTTAAATGAATCATGTGGCCATTAAGTGAATCACGTGGTTGTTAAGCGAATCACTGTTAATTGAATCCATATCCCCCTGCCCCCACCCCCCTTGGCTTTGCATGTCTTGGGAGTTGTCTTGGGAGTTTCCCGGTACTCCCATGTTACACCTTTGCTCCGCGAGCTGCATTGGTTACCAGTTGTCTTTCGGGTGAGGTTCAAGGTGTTGGTTACGATCTTTAAGTCCCTACATGGCATGGGTCCGGGATACCTCAGGGACCACCTGCTGCCGGCATCGATTCCCCTCCGCCCTGTGCGTTCCCACAGAGAGGGCCTCCTCAGGGTGCCGCCAGTCAGGGAATGCCGACTGGTGGCCCCCAGGGGGAGGGCCTTCTCTGTGGGCGCCCCGGCATTATGGAATCAACTGCCGGTGGAGCTCCGGATGGCACCAGACCTCCGAACTTTCCGTCGGGGCCTGAAGACCCACCTGTTTGAAATAGCTGGTCTGGCCTGATGGGGGATTATGGGTTTTTAATTGTTTTTTAAATTTGTATTACTGTTTTAATTGGGCATGGGTTTAATCTTTTTTTAATTTTTGTATTGTCTTTTTTATATATGCCCTGTGAACCGCCCTGAGTCCCTACCAAGGAGAAGGGCGGTATATAAATCAAATAAACTATAACTATAACTATGTCAGAATCTCCCTGGGAAGGTCGCCAACGGAGTTCATGCGATTCTGGGATGCTATAAAGGCAGGCTGGTTGCCAAGCACCTGGAGTTTGATCATGTGACCCCGGGGATGCTGTGACAGGTTGTAAGGGTGAGGAGTGGTCGTAAGTCATTTCTACCAGTGCTGTTGTAACTTGAAATAGTTGCTAAACGAATGGTTGTAAGTTAAGGACTGCTATATCTGTTCGGTGAAAGCTCCACCTCTCCTTCCCATTGCACTGCAGAGAAAGAGAGGAAGGCGGATATCTCACAGGTACAGCCACCAGCTTAGCTTTTTGGAGCTCGTTTCAGCCATTCCATTCTGGGGGTGGGGTGGGGGAACACACCAATTTACTGTAAAAAGAAAGTGATCAAGGGCAAAAGTTTGGCTGACTTCACTTTGAAGGCAAGGACAACCCAATTCTGTAGAATCCCTTTTGCTGGGTGGCACCTGGACTACAGCAAATTGACTGATTTCTGTTGGCTTGCTCACTTTCAGGAGATGCTCCAGGAGAAAAGCTTGTCGGACGTGGAGGATGGGTTTGTGGTGCCTCAGGGCCCTGCCCATGCTGAAGCCACGGGAGGGTCTCCAGTTCTTGGGGTCGCGGGTGTCAGCAGCACACCCCTGAACAGTCCTCAGGTCCCAGATGCAGAACAGGTAAGCAATTAGCACATGAAAGAAGTTTTCGGATGTTTCTCAAGCTTGGCAACTTTAAGGAATGTGGACAACTCCCAGAATTCCATAACCATCAAGCTAGAAGACCACGCCAGGCCAGTGTGTCTCAAACCTGGCAACTTTAAGACGTCTGGACTTCAATGACCAGAATTCCCCAGCCAAAATTCTGGAAGTTGGAGTTTACTCATGTTAAAGCTGCTGGTTGTGGAATTCTGGAAGTTGGAGTCCATAGTTCTTAAAAGTTTCTGGCTGGGGAATTCTGGGCGTTGAAGTCCACATGTCTTAAAGTCGCCAAGTTTGTGAAACGTGGCCACCAGACTGACCCAGCACTTCAGAATCCAGAAATGGGGAGAGGCAGTGTTAAAATTGCAAATAAGATCTAATTCGTTTCCTGGGAAATTACTTTGTCAATCATCAGATCTCCTGGAGGAGACATTTTCTGAGGAAAAACTTTGATGGCTGGGAGGTGGCTCTGTTCTGGTGGTCAGGTTCCTGCTTATAGACCAGGGGTCTTCAAACTCGGCCCTTTTATGACTTGTGGACTTCAACTCCCAGAATTCCTCAGCCAGGCACGCTGAGTAATTTCTATAAATAGTAATTTCTATAAATAGTAATTTCTATTTCTATGTTCCATAGTTCCATAGTCGAATTGGTGACAAATGCCAATAAAAACGATCAGCTTGTCTGCCTTAGCAGAAGTCAAAACATCAAAATATCACATATTTTGATCCCGCATTGTTAGTATCTTTCTTCTTCAGAGAAGAGCAACTAAGATGATCAAAGGCCTGGAGACCAAAACATACCAAGAATGGCTGAGGAACTTGGGTTTGGCCAGTCTAAAGAAAAAAAGAAATAGGGGAGACATGATAGCAGTGTTCCGGTATCTGCCACAAAGAAGAGGGGGTCAGGTTGTTCACCAGAGCACCAGAGGGAAGGACGAGAAACAACGGTTGGAAACTGATCAAAGAGAGAAGCAACCTGGAATTAGGGAGAAACTTCCTGACAGTGAGGACAATTAACCAGTGGAACAGCTTACCCACAGAAATCATGGCTGCTCCATCGCTGGAGGTTTTTAAGAAAAGACTAGACAGTCACTTGTCTGAATGGTATAGGTTCTCCTGCTTGAACAGGGGGCTGGACTAGAAGACCTCCACGGTCCCTTCCAGCTTCTATTCTATTCTATTCTATTCTATTCTATTCTATTCTATTCTATTCTATTCTATTCTATTCTATTCTATTCTATTCTATTCTATTCTATTCCATTCCATTCCATTCCATTCCATTCCATTCCATTCCTAATTCTTATTCCTATTCTATTCTATTCTATTCTATTCTATTCTATTCTATTCTATTCTATTCTATTCTATTCTATTCTATTCTATTCTATTAAAATGGGGGATCCAAACTCAGCTTTGAATATTAAATTATCCCAATCCTCAGGGTCCTCAACAAACAACCAATTGTTTAACGGCCATTCAAAGTCACAATTGGCACTAAAAAAGGTGACTTACAACCAGTCCTCACACTTAAGACCGTTGCAGCATCCAAATTTGGTTGCTTGGCAACCTGCATATAGTTTACCACAACTGCAGCATCCCGGGATCATGTGATCCCCCTTTGTGACCTTCCCAGATGATTTCGGACCGGCAAAGCCGATCGGAGAAGCTGGATTTGTTTAATGACCATTAATTCACTTAAGAACTGCACTGATTCGCTGAACAACTGTGCCCCACCCCCCAAAAGGTGATAAATTCGGGCCTGATTCACTTCATCACTGCCTTGTTTAGCAATGGAAATTTGGATCCCAATTGGCATCACAAGTGGAGGACTTACCTATCATGCAGGGAGAAAAATGTAGGGTAGAGTCTGTCAAAAATCTGCTTATTTCAGAAGTGGATGGGGTCAGAATCAAAAGGGTAAAGCTTATAGCTACAACTATCTGCTCTTTTTTGAAATATCAGTGAATGAGGAACCATATTTTTAGAAAAGGAAGTCTGGGCTGCAAAAAGATCAGCAAAGGCTATGGTCTTAAACAGGGGTGTCCAACCATGGCCCCTTTAAGACTTTGGACTTCCCCAGCCAGCCATGCTTAAAGTTTCCGACTGTGCCCAGAATGTCGGTTGCTAAGCACGGTGGCTGTTTTGCCCCATTTTACAACCTTTACTGCCACAGTTGCTAAGTGAATCACTGCAGCTGTTAAGTTAGCCGCATGGGATCGCCGCAGCTCTTAAGTTAATAAGATGGTTGTTAAGTGAATCTGACTTCCCCTTTGACTTGGCCTGTCAGAAGGTCGCAAAATGAGATCATGTGATCCCGGGGCACAGCAACCGTCTTAAGTACACGCCAGTTGCCAAGCCTCTGAATTTTGGTCACGTGACCATGGGGGATGCTGCAATGGCTGTGAAGTGTGAAAAAGGATCCTAAGTCCCTTTTTTCCCAGTGCCGCTGTAACTTCGAACGGTCACTAAACAAATTGCTGTAAGTTGAGGACGACCTGTAGGGCTTTGTTTCGGCCCAAGCCAATGAGGACTCCTCGCTCTTCTATTAGAGAAGAGGCACCAACTGTCTCCTTCCACAAGCCAGCATCTTATCTCACTTTTTAATTTTTGTTCTTTCTCGATGTATTGGAAGACCATTGAGAATATCAAGGTGTATTTGCATGAAAAAGAGCTATGGAAGAAATTTCACGAAGCCGGGACCGAGATGATCATAACTAAAGCCGGGAGGTAAGCTTGCTTTTGCTTTTACAACAATCGGTTTCAATATCTACCTCTATTTCCAGTTTTTATTTAGCATGTCTTGTTGCTGCTGAGCCTACTTTACAGGGTTGTTGTCAGGGTGCAAAGGGACAGCCTAGCTCAGGGCTAGGCACCCTTGGCTCTATTATGACTCATGGACTTCAACTCCCAGAATTCCTGAGCTAGCTATGCTGAGGGGAAAGGGAGAGGTTTCCATGCTGAGCCACGCTGGCTCAGGAATTCTGGGAGTTGAAGTCCACGAGTCATAAAAGAGCCAAGGTGGCCTACCCCTGGCCTAGCCAGTTTAGCTGTGTAAGGCCTAGTTCAGGGGTCTCCAAACTTGGCAACTTTAAGACTTGTGGACTTCAACTCCCAGAATTCCTCAGCCAACCATGCTGAGGAGAAATGGAGAGGTTTCCATGCTGAGCCCTGCTGGCTCAGGAATTCTGGGAGTTGAAGTCCATGGGTCATAAAAGAGCCAAGGTTGCCTACCCCTGGCCTAGCTCCTTTTCTGAATTCCTTGGAAGAAAGCTGGGATCAATCGAATTGTCCTTATACTTTTCCTAGTTGAAAATCATGGTAGTTCTCGACTTACAACCCATTCATTGCGTGAGCCTTCAAATTGACAACAACACTAGGGGGAAAAGTGACTTATGATCATTTTTCCCACTTATGATCATTGCAACGTCCTCGTGGTCACATGATCCAGATCCAGACGCCTGACAACTGGCTTATTATTTATGACGGTTGCCGTGTCCCGGAGTCATGTCATCAACTTTTGCGACTTCGGGGAACCCAGGTTGACTTAACAGCCACGTTACTGACTTAACAAGTGCAATGATTTGCTTAAGAACCGTGGCAAGAAAGGTGGTAAAATGGGGCGAAACGTACACTTAACCACTGCCTCACTTAGCAACGGGAATTTCTTGCTCAACTGTGGTCGTAAGTCGAGGACTGCCTATGTTTCCCGGAGGTAGAGGGAGGAACTGCTTCCCACCAATTCATGACGGCGAAACTGTTACAATTCTTTTCATTAAATATTCTACAATCATACTTGACCACGGTTTCCAGATAGTTCCAGCATCCACATTTTGCAGGTTAATTACCATTGCAAGCCCAAGCTTTGGTGTCTCTGCACCTTATCTTGATCCTAAGAGAGCATGTGATTCCTGTTTTGGATTTTTAATTTTTTTTAATTCTGCTTTATTATTTTTATAAATAATTCAAGATGGCATAAATATCTAATACTCCGTCCTCTTCCTAATTTCCCCACAACAACCCTGTGAGGTACGTTGGGCTGAGATTGGCTCAAAGTAACCCAGCAACTTTCATGCCTAAATTATCCAGCTGGCTTTCATGCCTAAGGCGGGATTAGAACTCACAGACTCCTGGCGATTGGCTCAAATTCACCCAGCGACTTTCATGCCTAAGGTAGGACTACAACTCACCATCTCCTGGTGATTGGCCCAAAGCCATCCAGCTGGCTTTCATACCTAAGGCAGGACTAGAACTCACAGTCTCCTGGTGATTAGCCCAAGGTCACCCAGCAGCTTTCATGCCTAAGACGTCACTAGAACTCACCGTCTCCTGGTGATTGGCCCAAAGTCATCCAACTGGCTTTCATGCCTAAAGCGGGATTAGAATTCACAGACTCCTGGTGATTGGCTCAAATTCACCCAGCGACCTTCATGCCTAAGGCAGGACTAGAACTCACTATCTCCTGGTGATTGGCCCAAAGCCATCCATCTGGCTTTCATGCCTAAAGCGGGATTAGAACTCACAGACTCCTGGGTGATTTGCCCAAAGTCACCCAGCAGCTTTCACGCCTAAGACGCCACTAGAACTCACAGACTCCTGGTGATTAGCCCAAAGTCACCCAATGGCTTTCATACATAAGGCGGGACTAGAACTCACAGTCTCCCGGTGATTGGCCCAAAGTCACCCAGCTGGGTTTTTTCATGCCTAAGGTGGAACTAGAACTCACCATCTCCTGATTTCTAGCCAGGAGACCAAACTGGCTCACACTCCACTTTGCATTTTCATCTCCAAAAAAGGGAGCTGGCTCATCCAGGAATGACAACACTTTGCAGATTGCCAAGCGAAGAAGGCAAAATAAGTGATGGAAATTTATCAGGAAGATAAGGCAGGAAAGAAGGAGACTTCTTGGGAAGGGTTGAAGAAGTCCAAGCTTGGCTGATTTAAAAGATAGTGGCACGATCAAAGTGAGGTTGCCTTATACATAAAAAAGGAAGAAAAACACCCCCCCCCAACTTAAAGCAGAGTAAAAGAATAACCCGCAGAAGCTTGCTACTCTCATCTGCTGTTTGCACAAGGCAAGAAGAAAGCAGGTCTATAAATTAGCCAGGATTTATTACTAACATCTTAGTAATAGATGTTACTTACCGATTCTTGACTCCCTTTTAGACCCAGGGATAAAAAAAAAAATCAGAACTTGCTACAATAGGCCAGTTTGCCAAGAATGTGTGATTTATAAAGTGGAAACATCTTTAAAATGCTCCCACTATCTTTCCGATGTTTGGCTGTTTTAGTTACAGGAGGGGGGGGGCGGGAACCAGAGAGATTATTTCATATTAAGATCATCAAAAGATTTTGGGGAAAAAAAGGAGTTTATATTAACCAAGTTCCCTGAACTTCGCATAAAACGAGGTGGCTGTTTGGCGGATAAATGACAGAGAAGACCCAGTATACAAGACGTGGAATGTCTCCAAGCATAAATCTACGCACTTTTTGAGTTCCAGGATTTTATTATGACTTTATCTTGGCACCCAGAGTAGCTTTTTTTGGGAAAAAATATTTATTTATTTGGGAAACAGGCAGTGGGTTAAGCCTCCGAATCTCCAGGTTGTGGGTTTTTTTTTGCAGTCCTTTAAACGATTCTAGGATTGAATGAACTGGTTAATGTGTGAAAAAGAGCGTGGAATAACAATAGCGATCATACGGTAATTCTTAGTATGTCAAGTCCTTCCTGTTGTTTAGCTCTTAAAGCCAAACACATGGGGAGAATCAAAGTTCCATAATTAAATATCAACTTACCAGGGTTTGTCCGTGATAGCTAGTCTTCAACTTACAAACATTCATTTAGTGACTATTGGAAGTTACGAGGGCACTGGAAAAAGTGACTTATGACTCTTGTTCACACTTACGGCTATTATAGCATCTTAGTGATCACGTGAGCAGATTTCAGATGCTTGGCAACTGGCATGTACTTACGACAGTTGCAGAGTGCCAGGGTCACGTGACTCCCTTTTGTGACCTTCAGACAAGCAAAGTCAATGGGGAAGCCAGTTTCACTTAACAACCATGTTACTAATTTAACAAGTGCCAAGATCATAAAAATGGGGGCAAAACGCCATTTTTAACAACTGCCTCGCTTAAGCAAACAAAATGGTGGGTTCAGTTGTGGTCGTTAAGTCGAGGACTACCTGATGGTTGAACCATCTTCTGATCTGCTTTTGGCTTAAGGTAGTTGGACAAGAAGCTATTATTTGTCATGATGGTTTGTGATGGGTTTGTAAGTGCCAGATTGCTTTCAGTGTGGCTTTTGGTGATTGAATCGAGAATCTGGTTTCATCGTGCGTTTTTTTTCATGCATTGGGGTTGAGCCAGCTGATATAAAGTTAATAAGCTAGGACGACTTTGCACATTGGCAAGACTAACCCTGATTAAAGCAGTCGGGCAAAAGATTGTTTATCAATGAAGGTTTGTAGACAGTTTGCTTAGAAGCCCATCTTTTGCTAACCTGGATAATGCCAGTTTTGTCTGATGGAGGCAATTACAGGTCCTCCTTCACTTGTAGTGACCGTCCAAAGTTACAAGAGCACTGCAAAAAGTGACTTATGACCATTTTTCACACAACCGCTGTTCACCTGATCAAAATTCAGACGCTCGGCAACCGTCTCATATTTATGGCAGTTGCAGGGTGCCAGGTCCCCTTTTTGTGACCTCCTGACAAGCAAAGTCAACGGGGAAGCCAAATTTACTTAACAGCTGTGTTACTTTAAAGCAGGGGTCTTCCAACTTGGCCCTTTTAGGACTTGTGGACTTCAACTCCCAGAATTCCTCAGCCAGGCACGCTGGCTGAGGAATTCTGGGAGTTGAAGTCCACAAGTCCTAAAAGGGTCAAGTTGGAAGACCCCTGCTTGTAGACTTCAACTCCCAGAATTCCTCAGCCAGGCACGCTGGCTGAGGAATTCTGGGAGTTGAAGTCCACAAGTCCTAAAAGGGCCAAGTTGGAAGACCCCTGCTTGTGGACTTCAACTCCCAGAATTCCTCAGCCAGGCACGCTGGCTGAGGAATTCTGGGAGTTGAAGTCCACAAGTCCTAAAAGGGCCAAGTTGGAAGACCCCTGCTTTAAACTTAACAACTGCAGCGAGTCACTTAACAATTGTGCCAAGGAAGGTCATAAAATGGGGGCGGGGGGGAAAGTCACTTAATGACTGTTTTGCTCAGCAACAGAAATTTTGGGCTCAATTGGGGTGGTCAGTTGAGGTCTACAGTACCTGCACATTGCTTATGAAACTCAGCAGTGTCATTAACCATGCCCCCACTTGTGTAGTATTTACGAAGCCCTCTTGAAGATTTACCTTTGGCTAAGTGGAAATCTAATTTTAGCTTTGTTATGCTTTGAGTGGTCAAGGCTGGAGAGACAGGGGATTTTTTAAATTATTTTTGTTATTATTACTTTTTGCCGGGCAGAAAGTAACCAGCTCAATTTAGAGGCCTGGTTGGAAAGCTAAGAGAAGTCAACCAGTGGTTAGAAGAGGCAAAATATTCTCTTTAAATCTGACAGCCTACAAGTAGTCCTCAATTTACAGCCGTTCGCTCTGTGAATGCTCGAAATTAGGAAGGCACTGAAAAAAGAAACTTTTGACCATTTTTCATACTTAACGACCGTTGTAGCAGCCCCAGGGTCACGCGTTCATAAATTCAGATGCTGGGCAACTGACTCATAATTGTGACGGTTGCCATGTTCCCCTTTTGCGACCTTCTGACAAGCAAAGTTGATGGGGAAGCCAGATTCGCTTAACAACTGTGTGACTAATTTAACAATGGCAACGATTCCCTTTAGCAACTGCGGCCAGGAAGGTCATCAAATGGGGCAAAACTCACTTAACAGCCGTCTTGCTCAGCAAGAGAAGTTTGGGGTTTGATTGTGGCCGTCAGACGAGGACTACCTGTAACTTAGCCAGCAGGAGATGAAGCAATGGATGGAAACTCATCAAGGAGAGAAGCAACCTGGAACTAAGGAGAAGTTTCCTGACAGTGAGAACAATTAATCAGTGGAACAACCTGCCTCCTTGAATTGAGGGTGCTCCATCATTGGAAGTTTTTAAGAAGAGACTGGACAGCCATTTGTCTGAAATGGTATAGGGTTTTGTGCCTGAGCAGGGGGTTGGACTAGATGACCTCCAAGTTCCCTTCCAACTCTGTTATTCTATTCTATTCTATTCTATTCTATTCTATTCTATTCTGTTCTGTTCTGTTCTGTTCTGTTCTGTTCTGTTCTATTCTATTTTTTCATTATTCTATTCTATTCTTTCATTATTCTATTCTAATTCTATTCTGTTCTATTCTATTCTCAATAAAGATTCTATTCTATTCTATTCTATTCTATTCTATTCTATTCTATTCTATTCTATTCTATTCTCAATAAAGATTCTATTCTATTCTATTCTATTCTATTCTATTCTATTCTATTCTATTCTATTCTATTCTATTCTATTCTATTCCATATTTTCTATTCTATTCTATTCTATTCTATTCTATTCTATTCTATTCTATTCTATTCTATTCTATTCTATTCTATTCTATTCTATTCTATTCTATTCTATTTTCTAGGGAAGGGGAAAAAAGTTTTTAAAGAAAAGCCGGAGTGGGAAAGACAGTGGTTTATATAAATCCTAGATGGTACGCTCTGTCTCTGCCTCTCCCTCCCTGTCTAGATTTATCTCCAAATTTAGAAACGGTCCATCCCCGTTATCGGCCAGGGCTCCACCACCAGATAAATCTCTTCGATCTGTCCACGGGCCACGAGTTCAAGGGTACTGATGGGTGCTGAGAATGAATTTGTGGCTGACAAATGAACTAGCCAAGGAGAACTCCTCTTGAACCTGTATTGTTTGTTATTCTGGAGTAAGGATCGGGCCCGGGCTAATCCTGTACTTCAAAGAGGGCCTGTCCTCGTTTTGTATATCACACGTCAGAGCCGAGCGGCGTGGTATGATAAGCGGAGCTGGCGTAGGAAGAGTGCGGTGCCCTGGGAACGGAGGGACATGGACCAAAATTCCTTTGATCTTGCTCAAATAGTTTCCATCAGCCAGATTATTTTCCTATGTCATCTCCATCGCATCTCTCTTTCTCTCTCTCCCTCCTTCCCTCTCTCTCTCTCTCTCTCTCTCTCTGTCTCTCTGTCTCTCTCTCTCTCTTTAAAAAAAAACATCCTTCTGAGACTTGGTGTCCATAAGTGAATATCTTTGGAGTGGCGTTCAGCGGGGGAGAGCAACAAAGATGATCAGGGGACTGGAGGCTAAAACATATGAAGAACAGTTGCTGGAATTGGGTATGTCTGGTCTAATGAAGAGAAGGACAAGGGGTGACATGATAGCAGCATTCCCATATCTCAGGGGCTGCCCCAAAGAAGAGGGAGTCAAGCTCTTCTCCAAAGCGCCTGAAGGCAGGACAAGAAGCAACGGATGGAAACTAATCAAAGAGAGAAGCAACCTAGAACTAAGGAGGAATTTCCTGACAGTGAGAAAAATAAACCAGTGGAACGACTTGCCTCCAGAAGTTGTGGGTGCTCCAACACTGGAAGTTTTTAGGAAGAAACTGGACAGCCATCTGCCAGGATCTCCTGCTTGGGTGTTGGGATTGGACTGGATGACCTACAAGGTCCCTTCCAACTCTATTATTCTAATTCTAATTCTATTCTCTAAAGCACCTGAAGGCAGGACAAGAAGCAACGGATGGAAACTAATCAAGGAGAGAAGCAACTTAGAACTAAGGAGAAACTTCCTGACAGTGAGAACAATTAACCCAGTGGAACAACCTGCCTCCAGAGGTTGTGGGTGCTCCAACACTGGAAGTTTTTAAGAAGAGACTGGACAACCATTTGTCTGCAATGATACAGGCTTCCCTGCTTGAGTGGGGAGCTGGACTAGAAGACCTCCAAGGTCCCTTTCAACTTGGTTAGTCTTTCATTCTGAATCCGTGCCTGCTGACAGGGAGTCGAGAGCTGTGGGCTGACTCTGGGAGACAAATAAATCAATAAATCCCCACCCACCCACCCCCACGACCAACACGATCGCAAGCCCAGCTGTAAAACATGGAAATCTTCAGAAGTTTCTCCTCTCACAGTTCATTTAAAAGCCATTTGCGAGGATCCGGCGTTCCTGGGACAAACCGAACAACACAGAGAGCACTTCATTATACAGGAATAAGTCATTCGCACTTCATCGCCGAGCTATTTTAACCTCGGCTTTTCTTTCTATATCTTTTTTTTTCTTCCCCTTTTCCCTTGATTTTGCTTTGTTCTTGGCCACCAGCAGAGTTGGTCAAGGGCTTGCCAAAACAGGCTGTTTGTGTAGAAAGACAGCGGGGCACGTCCTCTGGGAGAAGGATGGGACAAGGTGGGTCTCTAAAGACAGGCCAACAAGGAAGCCAGTCTCAGTGACCACGGCTTGCTTCTCTGCTGTTTCAGCCAGCTTTGCAGAGAAGAGCAACAAAGATAACCAGGGGTCTGGAGGCTAAACCGTGGGATGAACGATCATGGGAACTAGCCTAATGAATGGACCTTTATCGTCAAACTACAACCATGTATACGTTGAGATTGGCTGAGCCTCCCTTCGTGCCCCCAACCCCACCACCACAACTCACAGTGACAACAAACCCACCATCTTGTTACACCATGTGAGCTGATTGCACAACACACACCGGCCTCGGAAGTCAATCATACATCAAATTATAAAATTATTCCCCGTTCAAGAGCCTGACAGCCCATGGATAGAAGCTGTTCTTCAGCCTGCTGGCTATACTCCTACAGTATCTCCTACCCGACGGTAGGAGAGTAAAGAGGTACCAACCAGGGTGTGAGTCATCCCTGAGAATTTTCCTCACTCTTCCAAGGCAGCGGGCCCTGGCGAGGTCATCCAGTGGTGTCAGGGGACAGCCCACGATGTTTTGTGCTGTGCTCACCACCGTCTGTAATGCTTTCCTATCCGCGGCTGTCAGACCAGCATACCAAACCACAATACCATACGAGAGGACGCTCTCTATAGTAGACCGGTAAAAGAGGGTCATTAGCCGTAGTTCTACCCTGTTCTTCCGCAAGACCCTAAGAAAGTGAGGCCTCTGTTGGGCCTTTCTAGCCACCTGGGTTGTGTTAACTTTCCAGGTCAGACCTTCACAGAGGTAGACTCCCAGGAATTTAAAGGAGGAGACTCTCTCCACACAGCCCCCCCCCCGATGTAAAGTGGGGCTGGTTCCTCTCTTTTCCTCCAGAAGTCTAGCACCATCTCTTTTGTCTTGCCGATGTTCAGGTGCAAGTGGTTCTCTAAACACCATATGGATAGTTTTTGTACCTCCCCCCTGTACGCTGTTTCATCTCCACTTGTAATAAGACCCACTACAGTGGTATCATCTGCGAACTTAATTATCGCAGTAGATGGGTCGGACGATACGCAATCGTATGTGTAGAATGAGCACAGGTAGGGGCTAAGCACGCAGCCCTGTGGTGAGCCGGAGCAAAGCTTCAGGGGTGTGTGTGGATAAAACAGACCCGACCCTCACTGTTTGTAGCCCTTAGAAAGTCTTTAATCCAATCGCAGATGGAGGGGGGGAAATTCAAGTGAGTCAGCTTTTCAATAAGAATGCTCGGCAAAATGGTGTTGAAAGCTGAGCTGTAATCAAGGAAAAGCATCCTAACATAGCTTCCAGGTTTCTCCAGATGGCTTGCTACAGAGTGTAGAGCAGACATGTCAAACACAAGGCCCGGGGGCCAGATCCGGCCCGCAAAGAGGTTTCATGTGGCCCACGAAGCCATCCTGGAAACAGTGAAGGAATGGCCGCCACTGCCTTGGCCCTGGCCCAGAGACCCTCCTTCTGCCAGAGACCCTCAGATCTCTCCCACTCCTGCCCAGGCCCCCATAGGCACCCTTGCTGCCAACGATGTAGAGCTGGCCACGCCCACCCAGTAGGCCACATGCACTCTAGCCACGCCCACACAGTAGGCCACACCCACCCTGGCCATACCCACCCGGCCCTCTGAGGGCAACCGCAATGCTGATGCGGGCCTCATTGAAATTGAGTTTGACACCCCTGGTGTAGAGCAGTAGCTATGGCATCGTCTGTTGACCTGATCCCCCTGTAGGCAAATTGATGTTTGTCGAAGTCCGGTGGGAGGCATGTCCTAAGATGTTGGAGAACCAGTCTTTCGAAGCATTTCATCACTACAGATGTTAATGCAACAGGTCTGTAGTCATTCAGGCACTCAACCAAGAGAGAATTTAGGGACGACGCGATAGCAGTGTTCCAGTATCTCAGGGGCTGCCCCAAAGAAGAGGGAGTCAAGCTATTCTCCAAAGCACCTGAAGGCAGGACAAGAAGCAATGGATGGAAAGGAAACAAGGAGAGAAGCAACCTGGAATTAAGGAGAAACTTCCTAACAAGGAAGGCAATTAACCAGTGGAACAGCTTTGCCTCTGGAAGTCGTGGGTGCGCCATCCGTTGGAGGCTTTAAAAATAGATTGGACAACCATTTATCTGGGATGGTATAAGGGTCTCCAACTTGAGCAGAGGGGTCCCCTTCCAACCCCATTAATCTATGTTCTGTATCCTCTTTTAGGGACACTTCGAGTAGCCTTGCTACGATAGGGTTGGGATTGCAAAGGCTAGGTCAGGGGTAGGCAACCTCGGCTCTTTTATGATTCGTGGACTTCAACTCCCAGAATTCCTGAGTCAGCATAGCTGACTCAGGAATTCTGGGAGTTGAAGTCCACGAGTCATAAAAGAGCCGAGGTTGCCTACCCCTGGGCTAGGGTGACGTTCTTTGGTATCACCCAAAGTTTGGGTGACCGTGAAAATTCTGCTCATCTTCAGCTGCTCTAATCTCAGCCAAGGAAACCAAGATGGCAGTCTCTTGAGATTGATGGAGCATCTTCAGAGTTGGCACAGAAGGGCTTTTGCTGTTCATTAGCCCAGTTAGCTGCCAAGCATCTGAGTTTTTGATCGTGTTACCACCTGCAATGGTCGTAGGTGTGGGAAATGAACATAACTCATTTCTTCAGTGCCTAACTTCGAACAGTCACTAAGCAAACGGTTGTAAGTTGAGGACTAGTTGTATTCGCCTTTGGGCTATAAGGAGCTTTTTCTAAGTGGGAAGTAGGTTTTTGAAATCATGGGAAGCTGGAGTGTGTCCTGATATTTTGACAAGAATCTAAGGCCCTTATTGGTTGGCAGCTGGATGCCAGCACCAACACAAACAGAGAGATGTCCGTCTCTGTTCAAGAGGAATTTTGTGATTGCTACTCTTGCAGTATTCCCTCAATTTTATCTTTGAGTCCTTGGATTGTTGGTTTAATTCATGCTTTGCAAATTGCACAAAATTGGGGCGTTAATGTGGGTGTGGGTAAATATTATTTTAGATAAGGTATCTACTCCTAGACTGGACCCTGTCTTAGAATTTACCAGCCTCACTTTTTAAGACAAAGAGTGGACAGATATCGATTAAACATGTGATGTGACTTGCTGATTGCCGAGGTACTTTTGTGTGTTGCCTAAGAGTTTGTCAATGAAACCGCCTTTGCACAGTTGTTCCCTGTGGATCAGTGTTTTTCAACCTTAGACACTTTAAGATGGGCGGACTTCCACTCCCAGTACACATTTTCCTCTCCACCACCCCCACCACCCTGCCCCAGTTTACTTTCTCAGGGCCAGATGTGAAGCTTTAGATATGGCAGATCAAGGAGCTGGCTGGTGGGGAACAGCTGTCCTCCTCCTCCAATTAATGAAGAAAGATTTCAGTCTCTGGAAAGTCTTTCTCCAAAGAATCAACTCTTAATGGCAGAGGAGATCCTGAGATGGGCGACTGGCCCTGTCAGGGTTGATGGGAGCGTTCCTTGCCAGCAGTCAACACCCAGATTAGCAGACTGTAACTGTAACATCAAAATGATGATGATGATGATGATTGTTGATAATAATAATAATAATAATAATAATAATAATAATAATAATAATAATGATGATGATGATGATGATGATGATGATGATGTTGGAAGGGACCTTGGAGGTCATCTAGTCCAGGGCTTTTCAACCTTTTCACCCATTGTACCACTTTTAGGATATGGCAACATCCGAGTACCACCAGTCGCCTAGCAAGGTGTCAAAAAATTGATGACAAAAAAAGAGAAAAAAGTGATGAAATACAGGTAGTCCTCGACTTAGAACAGTTCACTTAGTGACTGACGTTACAATGGCACTGAAAAAAGTGCCCCCCAAACCACAGCCGAGCAAGACACCTGCCTGCCTGCCCGGCGGCGCTCTTCCTCCTGTCCGAGGTTTTCATCTTTGTGAGCATTTCTGTTGAGGATTGGCAGTGGGGGTGGGGTGGGGGGTTGGTTTTTATTCCCCACGTCTGCTGGGTGGTTGCAGCAGGTTTTGGTCACTTCACATGACCCTGGGACACTATGACCGTCATAAATATGAATCAATTGCCAAGCATCTGAATGCAAATCACAAGACCCTGGAGATGCTGCAACATTCCAGCTGATCGGCACTTCTTCTGGGCTCAGCAGAAGCGCCAGGATCAGCGCCGAGCTCCAGCTGGAGCCTGGCGCTGATCCTGGTGCTTCCGCTGAGCCCCGACAGCCCCTAAGAAGCGCTGATCCTGGCGCTTTCACAGAGCCCTGACAGCCCTGCAGCTCCAGCCGTCTCTCGCTCAGGCTTGTGCAGTGCTGCCACCAGTTCAGCTCATTCCCCTCCCCCGCTACCACTTTTCTAGGATGGTCAGCTACCACCTGCCAGGTGCCAATGTACCACAGGTGGTACCCGTACCAGTGGTTGAAAAGCCCTGATCTAGTCCAACCCCCTGTACAGTACAGAAAACCCTATACCATTTCAGACAAATGGCTGTCCAGTCTCTTCTTAAAAACCTCCAGTGTTGGAGCATTCACCACTTCTGGAGGCAGGTTGTTCCACTGGTTAATTGTTCTGACTGTCAGCAAGTTTCTCCTTAGCTTGACTCCCTCTTCTTTGGGGCAGCCCCCCTGAGATATTGGAAGGCTGCTACCATGTCCCCCCTCGTCCTTCTCTTCGTTAAACTAGACAAAACAATCAAGCAGTAAACAATAACCCAATCAAGCAACCACCTACTAAGGCAAAAAATCTAACAGCAAACAACAGCCCAGTCAAGGAAGCATCAAAAACTCTTCCACCAACACTGACAAAGCAATCCATTTATATATAAGGAGGAAGCAAATCCCACTCCCTTCTAGCACTGATGGTGTTCCGTCTCTCCCTCCCTCCCTCCCTCCTTCCTTCCTTCCATTCTTTTTCTTCCTTCCTTTCCCTTCCTCCCATCCCCTTCCTTCCTTCCTTCCTTCCTTCCTTCCTTCCTTCCTTCCTTCCTTCCTTCCTTCCTTCCTTCCTTCCTCCCTTCCCCTCCCTTCCCCTTCCTGTCCCTTCCTTCCTTCCTTCCTCCCTTCCCCTCCCTTCCCCTTCCTATCTCCCTTCCTTCCTTCCTTCCCTCCTTCCTTCCTTCCATTCTTTTTCTTCCTTCCTTTCCCTTCCTGTCTCCCATCCCCTTCCTTCCTTCCTTCCTTCCTTCCTTCCTTCCTTCCTTCCTTCCTTCCTTCCTTCCTTCCTTCCTCCCTTCCCCTCCCTTCCCCTTCCTGTCCCTTCCTTCCTTCCTTCCTTCTTTCCTTCCTCCCTTCCCCTTCCTTCCCCTTCCTGTCTCCCTTCCTTCCTTCCTTCCTTCCTTCCTTCCTTCCTTCCTTCCTTCCTTCCCTCCTTCCATCCTTCCATTCTTTTTCTTCCTTCCTTTCCCTTCCTGTCTCCCATCCCCTTCCTTCCTTCCTTCCTTGCTTCCTTCCTTCCTTCCTCCCTTCCCCTCCCTTCCCCTTCCTTCCCCTTCCTGTCTCCCTTCCTTCCTTCCTTCCTTCCTTCCCTCCTTCCTTCCTTCCATTCTTTTTCTTCCTTCCTTTCCCTTCCTGTCTCCCATCCCCTTCCTTCCTTCCTTCCTTCCTTCCTTCCTTCCTTCCTTCCTTCCTTCCTTCCTTCCTTCCTTCCTTCCTTCCTGTCTCCCTTCCCCTTCCTTTCTTCCTCCCCTTATCCCTTCCTCTTCCCCTCCCCCTCCCCCTTCGCCTTTCCCTACCACTTCCCCTTCCCTTATCCCTTTCCCCTTCCGGCCCTCTCCTCCTTTTTCCTCCTTCCCCTTCCCCTGTCTCTCCCTTCCCTCCCCTCCCTCCAATTTTTGGTTGCAGCTCCCAGCTGTACCAAGAAGCTGACGATGCGTCTTTATTCATACTGTGACAATGTTGGGGTCCACCCCACCCCACTCCTGTCCCTGTTGCTGAGGGTGCCTAAAAACGCACCAGCCTGTTAGGAGGATGAAACGGCCAGGAGCTAAAAGCAGGGAGGTGGGGAGCCCTCCGTGATGGGTTTTTTTTTCCTTCCACCCCCCCAACCCCACCCCCAGAAAAAGGAGGTGAAAATCGGGCAGGTGCCTCTGGGCGGTTGATCGGTCCTGATTTGTGGCACTCAGTGTTATTCCAAGCTTTTGCGGCGCGGCTGGCCGCCGCTTAAACGACACCTGGGCGAAGGCGCAAGTTTCCCTATTTGTTCTGCCGAGAAAAATTCCAAAGTTTGTATATATTACGGTCGGACTTCGGCTCGCGCTATTTATTTTACAGCCCTCTTCTGCGGGACATTATTAACTCCGACTTGTCTCTCCCGTATGAAGTCCATATGCCGCAGCTTAATTTTAAATGCCATTAAAAAGCACTTAACGGTTTACAGTATTTCAGAGGTTGGCTCCTTGAGTAGCTTCGAAGGCCCTTCGGTTTGGATAGGGTGGGTAAAAAAAAGGAGAGGAAGCGGTTCTAACCCGGGTCTCATAAAATAGCCTTGTGCAGCGCTCTGTTTACAATTGTGCTGAACAAACTTCGCCTCTGCCCCGTCCATCTGTGGGTCCTCGTGTGCACATGAACGGTTTGCTAAACCTTAGTTTAAAATAACCAAAAATGGCAAGGGAAAAAAAACACCTCAGCCTTAAAAATTGATTAAAGTAAAGGTAAAGGTTCCCCCCGCACATGCGTGCTAGTCGTTTCCGACTCTAGGGGCCAGTGCTCATCTCCGTTTCAAAGCCAAAGTGCCAGCGCTTGTCCGAGGACGTCTCCGTGGGCATGTGGCCGGCATGACTAGACGCCAAAGGCGCACGGAACGCTGTTACCTTCCCACCGGAGTGGTCCCTATTTTTCTACTTGCATTTTTTACGTGCTTTCGAACTGCTAGGTTGGCAGAAGCTGGGACGAGTAACAGGCGCTCACTCTGCTACGCGGCACTCGGGATTCGACCCGCCAAACTGCCGACCTTCTGATCGACAAGCTCAGCGTCCTAACCCACTGAGCCACCGCGTCCCTTATTGATTGATTACAGCACTGCAATTTCATTTCTCCACTTCCCCACCCCCGACCCCCACCCCCGTTTCGTCTCTCAAATCGCTCGGCAGAATTACAATACGGAAGTGTATTTTTGCAGTTGCATGTCTAAGGGTGTCTCTAATCAGCCACTCCGAAAGGAAATCAACCCCTGGCTGTCCTTTGGAAGGGCAGAGACTGAAGCTAAATCTCGAAAGCTCCCAACACTGGGAATTTTTAAGAAGAGACTGGACAGCCATTTGTCTGAAATGGTATAGGGTTTCCTGCCTGAGCAGGGGGTTGGACTAGATGACCTCCAAGGTCCCTTCCAACATTATTATCATTATCATTATTATTATTTAGTAACTTTTATTCATTAAACATGAAACTCAGTCAACTGAACACTCAAACTGACTGGCACTAATGGTTGACACGGGTTGCTGCCAGCATCCTAGGTATCAACCAGGTATCTCCTTAAAATGTAAGATGTTCTGAGTAGCGCAGTTTTTTTATAGCTTTGCTGGAGTTATATATATATAAAAAAACCTGCACTATATATATATATAAAAACCTGGCAGCAACCCGTGTCAATCATTAGTCCTAGCTATCAACCAGGTATCTCCTTAAAATGTAAGATGTTCCGAGTAGCGCAGTTTTTTGTAGCTTTGCTGGAGTTATTGCAGGAAGCTGCAATTTCTTGATGTGTTTTGCAAAGTTTTTGGACCTAGTTCCCAGTGGCCCGATGACAATGGGTATCACTGTTACGCGTTTCATCCATAATCGCGCAGTTTCGATGGCCAGGTCGCGGTATTTTGTAATTTTTCCCAGTTCTTTTTCTTCGACTCTGGCATCTCCTGGTACAGCGATATCAATCAGCTGTACGCTTCAGTTCTCTACGACTGTGATATCTGGCGTGTTGTGTTCCAAATGGCGATCTGTCTGTATTCGGAAGTCCCACAAGATCTTCACCCTCTCATTCTCGACAACTTTTTCCACCCTATGTTCCCACGACTTTTCGGACACAGGCATCATCATCATCATCATCATCATCATCATCATTATTATTATTATTATTATTATTATTATTATTATTATTATTATTATTATTATTATTATTATCATTGCTGTGGAGGTTCTGAGGTTTTGCTTGATAAAAAAAATACAGGAAACCAGAAGTTGCCTTTAAGCTTTACATTTTTATTCATCTGAACAAAGACGGAGGGGCTCCCCTAAAAGAGAGAAGCCCCAAATGACAAGAAATCCTTGTATTTCTGATTACATAAGCCAGCCACCCAGCAAAGCTGACAAACATAAGATAAAGATTTCACCCAGTAAGTCTGGCACATTGTAGATAAGAAGGGAGAAAGCAGAAGTAGCTAAACATGTTCCCTTTGGGGTGTTTCCTTAAGGATATTGTACGTTCTCGGGTGTGTTAGGACATTGGGTGTTCTCCTTGCTGTCCTTTCACGACCCTGCATCCAGGACTCTGCAAGTGCCCAAAGACAGCCAGGGCCATCTGCAAATATTCACAATTGATACTTCCTATATGCTGTCTCCTAATTCTGGGTCAACAATATTAGAAAGGTTTTTTTGCAGCACACACTGTAACTTTGAACAGTTGCTGAATGAGCCAGTTGGTAAACGAGGACTACCTGTACACAGGCTGTTAGAAGTCCCTAGCCATTTTGCCGCTAGGGACTAAGCAATCACGTTAATACTTCACGTGAAGTATTAATACCACTTTACAATGCCTTGGTAAGGCCACACTTGGAATACTGCATCCAGTTTTGGTCACCACGATGTAAAAAAGATGTCGAGACTCTGGAAAGAGTGCAGAGAAGAGCAGCAAAGATGATCAGGGGACTGGAGGCTAAAACATATAAGGAACGGATGTGGGAATTGGGTATGTCTAGTTTAACGAAGAGAAGGCCGAGGGGTGACATGATAGCAGTCTTCCAGTATCTCAGGGGCTGCCCCAAAGAATAGAGTCAAGCTCTTCTCCAAAGCATCTGAAGGCAGGATAAGAAGCAATGGATGGAAACTAATCAAAGAGAGAAGCAACCTAGAACTAAGGAGAAACTTCCTGACAGAACAATTAACCAGTGGAACAACCTGCCTCCAGAAGCTGTGAATGCTCCAACACTGGAAGTTTTTAAGAAGAGACTGGACAACCATTGTCCGAAATGGTATAGGGTTTCCTCCCTGAGCAGGGGGTTGGACTAGATGACCTCCAAGGTCCCTTCCAACTTTATTATTATTATTATACTGCTTACTGCACGGAAGGTGTCAAAAAAGTGAAGATGGCCATTTTGATTGCACATTGAGTTTTAAGAATGCCCATTGTCAGGAGGCTGAATTCTCATGGCCGAGGGCACAGTGGACAATAGAGAGGAAGACAAGAGAAAGGCCAGCTGAAATTCCAAATACAAAGATTGACCAAAAATAGCCACTCCTTGAGAGTAAGAATTCTACAACTCAATTGTGATTGCACATCCCTGTGGTTTGACCTCTGCTTTCTCTTCTTTGGGCATATCAATTGTCCTTGTGATGAATGTTCCTTGTTATCTATTTATTTCCCTCCTTTATTATCTTTATTTATAACTCAAGGTGGCGATCATATCTAACACACCTTTCTCCTCCTATTCTCCCCCCAACAACAACCCTGTGAGGTAGCCTGGGCTGAGAGACTGTGACTGGTCCAAAGTCACCCAGCCAGCTTTCATGCCTAAGTGGGACTAGAACTCACCGTCTCCTGGTGTTTGGCCCAAAGTCACCCAGATGACTTTCATGAACTAAAGCTGGACTAGAATTCCCAGTCTTCTGGTAATCAGTCCAAAATCACCTAGCTGGCTTTCATGCCTAAGTGAACTAGAACTCACTGTCTCCTTGTGATTGGCCCAAAATCACCCAGATGGCTTTCATGAACTTAAACTGGATTAGAACTCCCAGTCTTCTGGTAATCAGGCCAGAGTCATCCAGATGGCTTTCATGCCTAAGTGGGACTAGAACTCACCATCACCTGGTGATTGGCCCAGAGTCACCCAGCTGGCTTTCATGCCTAAGTGGGACTAGAACTCACCATCTCCTGGTGAAGTCATGAAGTCACCCAGATGGATCCCATGAATGTTTTTCTCCCATGAAAGTTTGAAGGCGATCTAAACAGACTTCTCCACCGGTGTGTTTTTCAGATGTATGATGGGGGAGGCTAAAACGTCCCAGCAGTGATAACCAGGTGTGGGGGGAAGAGGCATAAAAGTCAAGATAGTGACCATAACTGTATGACCAAAGCCCCATTTCTTTTTAATGTCTCGCATATGTTGATCAGAAGGTCGGCAGTTTGGTGAGTCGAATCCCGAGTGAACACCTGTTACTCGTCCCAGCTTCTGCCAACCTAGCAGTTCGAAAGCACGTAAAAATGCAAGTAGAAAAATAGGGACCACTAAGGTGGGAAGGTAACAGCGCTCCTTGCGCCTTTGGCGTCCAGTCATGCTGGACACATGACCACGGAGACGTCCTCGGACAAGCGCTGGCTCTTCGGCTTTGAAACGGAGATGAGCACCGGCCCCTAGAGCCGGAAACGACTAGCACGCATGTGCGGGGGAACCTTTACCTTTACCTTTTATATGCATTACACTAAAAGGGGTGTGTGGCATCATTTGCCGGACATTTTTGATCTCCTGCCCCAACGAGCTCTTTTTTTTTCCTTTCCAGTTGCTATAGAAGTTGATGACGTAGAAATTCTGGGAATGATAATCCCAAGCAAGTCACAGAAAGATGGTCTATAGTCTGATTTGGTTTTTCAGTATGTCTAATGTTGATTCTCCTCCTCCTCCTCCTCCTCCTCCTCCTCCTCCTCCTCCTCCTCCTCCTCCTCCTCCTCCTCTCCATCTCTATCTTCTCCTCCTCCTCCCTCTTTCCCCCCATCCCCATCCCCTCCTCATCCTCCTTTCTTTCATCCTTTCCATAAGGAGGATGTTTCCAAGCTACAAAGTGAAAGTGACCGGCATGAACCCCAAGACTAAGTACATCTTGCTGATTGATATCGTCCCAGCTGACGATCATCGGTACAAATTCTGCGATAACAAGTGGTAAGTGATGAATAGCACAATTGACATAATTTTGTGGCCTCAGTTTCAAATGAATGTGTAATCTGTTCGTAATGGTTTCCTTCAGCTCATTAGAGTCTTATAAGTTTAATTAGAGCCTTGGTGGAGCAGTGGGCTAATGCCTCCTTAAGTAACACCAGCTGCCTGCAATTAGCGCAGGTTCGCATCCCACCAGGCTCAAGGTTGACTCAGCCTTCCATCCTTCCGAGGTCGGTAAAATGAGGACCCAGATTGTTGGGGGCAATAAGCTGACTTTGTAATAATGCCGTTTGGGGGGGGGCGAAAGCCCTAATAAGCAGGCATATACATAGAATGAAGGCTATTGCTAAGCACATTGATTTGTGCTTAGATTGTAAGCCGCCCTGAGTCTTCGGAGAAGGGCAGGATATAAATGGGATTAAAAAAAAATCAGTTCTGTTTTCATGGCTTCGCTAACTTTGTCCCAAAGATTTTCCCTCCTGGTTGTGTTCATGCTGGGTGTCTAACCCCACTCTTTAAAGACCTGGCAATTTTTTATGAGTAAAGTTGGTGGCGCAGTGGTTAGAATGCAGTATTGCAGGCTAACTCTGCCCACAGCCAGCAGTTCGATCCTGACTGGCTCAAAGTTGACTCAGCCTTCCCTCCTTCTGAAGTTGATAAAATGAGGACCCAGATTGTTGGGGGCAAAAAGGCTGACTCTGTAAATTGCTTAGAGAGGGCTGTAAAAGCAATGTGAAATGGTATATAAGTCTAAGTGCTGTTGCTATCGCAGGCAAACTCTGCCGACTGCCAGCAGTTCGATCCTGACTGGCTCAAGGTTGACTCAGCCTTCCATCCTTCCGAGGTCGGAAAAATGAGGACCCAGTTTGTTGGGGGGGGCAATAATGCTGACTCTGTAAACCACTTAGAGAGGGCTGTAAAGCACTGTGGAGCGGTAAATAAGTCAAGTGCTATTGCCATTGCTTGCTTCCATCCTTTCCTTCCTTATCTCCCGACCTTTTCTCCTTCCTTCCTTCCTCTCTCCCTCCCTCCCTACCCTCCTTCCTTCTTTTCTCTCTCCTTTTGACTTACTTACTTACTTACTTACTTACTTACTTACTTGCCATGGTGGCACAGTGGTCAGAATACTGTATTGTGGGCTAACTTTGACCACCGGCGCAAGTTCAATCCTGACCAGTTCAAGGTTGACTCAGCCTTCCATCCTTCCAAGGTCGGTAAAATGAGGACCCAGATTGTTGGGGGCAAATAGGCTGACTCTGTAAACCGCTTAGAGAGGGCTGCAAAGCACTGTGAAGCGGTATATAAGTCTAAGTGCTTTTGCTAATGCTATTCTGACAGGCAGTCAGTGGGGGAAATCTGGATTCACTTAACGACCACATCATTAACTTAGCAACTGCAGTGATCAGCTTAACAACTGCAGTTAAAAAAAAAAAGGTCGTAAAATGCGTGACAACTCTCTTAACAACCCCCTTGCTTTGCGACAGAAATTCTGGTCCCAATTGCATTCATAAGTTGAGGACTATCCGTACTGTTATTTGGTGTAAATGGCTGCCCCGTACGAATGTTTTATTTGAAAAAAGGAAGCCGGGTTTTATCAAAGAGTTGGCTAGCTGCCTTGATCAACTTATAAATACAGGAAGTCCTCAGCTTACAACGGCTTGTTTAGTGAGTGTTCAGAGTTACGACGGCACAGAAAAAAGTAACTTAGAGCCATTTTTCACACATACGGCTGATGTAGCATCCCCAGGGCCACGTGATCAAAATTCGGACGCTTAGCAACTGACTCGTATTTTTGACAGTTGCAGTGTCCCAGCGTTACGTGATCCCCTTTTGTGACCTTCTGACAAGCAAAGTCAATGGGTGGGAGAGCCAGATTCACTTAACGACCATGTTACTCACTTAACAACCGCCGTGATTCACTTAACAACAGTGGCAAGGAAGGTTGCGAATTGTGGCAAAGCAGGCTTACTTAGCAACAGAAATGTTGGGTTCAATTGTGGTCATAAGCCGAGGAGTACCAACATTAGCTTTTGGTTGCTGAACAATATCCATTATTTAAATCAGGGGTCTTCAAACTCGGCCCTTTTATGACTCATGGACTTCAACTCCCAGAATTCCTCAGCCAGCATGCCTGGCTGAGGAATTCTGGGAGTTGAAGTCCATGAGTCATAAAAGGGCCGAGTTTGAAGACCCTTGATTTAAATGGACACAACAATACGGCCATTCCGACACAACTTGCACAAAGTCAATGGGGGAAGCCAGTTCCACTTCACAACTGTGTTACCAACTTAACCACGGTGGCAAGAAAGGTTGCAAATTGGGGACCAAGCTCACTGAACATACGTCTCAGTTAGCAACAGAAATTTTGAGCTCGACTGTGGTCGTAAGTCAAGGACTATCTGTAGGGACATTTAACTTCTTGTATTTTGCACTTAGGATGGTGGCTGGAAAAGCTGAACCTGCGATGCCGGGCCGGTTATATGTTCACCCTGACTCTCCAGCCACCGGAACCCATTGGATGCGACAACTGGTGTCTTTCCAGAAGCTAAAACTCACCAACAACCACCTGGATCCCTTTGGACACGTAAGAGAAATTTCTAACATTTCTCCTAGCTTCACTCAAGGAATAACGGGTGGAAACTGGTCAAAGAGAGATTCAACCTGGAAATAAGGAGAAACCTCCTGACAGTGAGGACAATCAACCAGTGGAACAGCTTGCCACCAGAAATTGTGGGCGCCCCATCACTGGAGGTCTTAAGAAGAGACTGGACAGTCACCTGTCTGAGATGGTATAGGTTCTTCTGCTTGAGTAGGGGGCTGGACTAGAAGACCTCCAAGGTCCCTTTCAGCTCTATTCTATTCATTTAAAGAAGACACTGGACTGCCATCTGTCAGAAATGGTGTAGGGTCTCCTGCTTGGGCAGGGGGTTGGACTAGATGACCTACAAGGTCCCTTCCAACTCTGCTATTCTATTCTATTCTATTCTATTCTATTCTATTCTATTCTATTCTATTCTATTCTATTCTATTCTATTCTATTCTATTCTATTCTATTCTATTCTATTCTACTCTACTCTACTCTACTCTACTCTACTCTACTCTACTCTACTCTACTCTACTCTATTCTATTCTATTCTATTATCGGCAAGCTGTTCCACTGGTTAATTGTTCTCACTGTTAGGAAGCTTCTCCTTAATTCCAGGTTTCTTCTCTCCCTGCTTAGTTTCCATCCATGGTTTCTTGCCTTGCCTTCTGGTGCTCTGGAAAATAATTTGACCCCCTCTTCTTTGTGACAGCCCCTCAAATATTGGAATACTGCTATCATGTCACCCCCAAGTCCTCGTTTTCTCTAGATTGGCCATACCCAATTCCTGCAACCGTTCTTCATATCCAGGCCTTGAATCATCTTAATTGCTGTTCTTTGCACTTTTTCCAAAGTCTTTTTTGTAAACTGGATGCAATATTCCAAGTGTGGTCTTACTAAGCATTTATAATCCTTCTAAGCATTTATAATCCTTCACATGATTTTGGTTCTATGCCTCTGTGTGTACAACCAGAGATTGTATTAGCTTTTTTGGCTGCTGCCACACACTGCTGACTCATGTAGACAGCAGTGTTCCAATATCTCAGGGGCTGCCCCAAAGAAGAGGCAGTCAAGCTATTGTCCAAAGCACCTGAAGGCAGGACAAGAAACAATGGATGGAAACCAATCAAGGAGAGAAGCAAGTTAAACCTACTGTAAGTGGAAATTTCTTGACAGAACAATTAATCAGTGGAATGACTTGTCTCTAGAAGTTGTGTCTGCATCACTGGAGGTTTTTAAGAACAGATTGGACAACCACTTGTCTGAAATAGTATAGGATCTCTTGCTTGAACAGGGGGTTGGACTAGAAGACCTCCAAGGGCCCTTCCAACTCTGTTATTGTGTTACTCTTGAATCACAGAACGCCCATGTCTTAAGTCATCAAATGTATTCTACCAATTAATGCTTTTAGAGATGTTTATAAAACCCAGTGAGGTTCTCCTTGAAGGACCTTTGGGCACCAAATAGGAGAAGCTAGAACAGTGATGGCGAACCTTTTAGAGACCGAGTGCCCAAAATGCAACCCAAAACCCACTTATGTATCATCGGGTGCTGGGTGGGCGTGGCCCATTGGGTGGGCGTGGCTGCAGCAGTAGCTGCAGACTGGGTGGGACTAAAAAGTTCAATCAATCAATTCCAACTTTGCGAGATCTTTTTTTTTTCTCGCGCGAGAAGTTGAAATTGATTGATTGATTGAACCTTTTTTTTTTTGCACACGGCGGCGGAGGCCTAAAGCGAAAAGGTTTTATAAAACCCAGCTGAAGGCCTAGGTCTGGGGCGACGGCGCGCGTGCCCACAGAGAGGGCTCTGCGTGCCACCTGTGGCACGCGTGCCATAGGTTCACCACCGCGGAGCTAGAACATCGATGTTGTCAACGGTACATACTTTTTTTTTCTTTTCTGGTCAAAGCCCGGGCTGCAGCAAAAGAGTTAAAAGAAAAACACCCCCCCACCACCACCGCCATGTGAGGCTCAGAAATACTACTTTCTCCTTCTCTCTCAAAGAGAAGGGGGCGAGGCCTGATCTGGAAAATGTCATCAATAAAAGCTGCATTTCAGGGTGGGGGTATAAGATGCAGTTGCTTCTGTGAGTAAGGTTAAACATCCAGATTTCAAAAAAAAGGGGGGGCCATTAAAAAGCTGATCCCAGCCTAATGGACAGGCTCATCAATCCCGCAAAGAAAGAGCTTCTGTTTTCTTCTAACCTTCCTAGTGGGGTCCATGAAGTGGGGTCAGCTGGAGAGAGATCCTGAAATGGAGAAAAGTGCCTCCTTGGATGCTTTTTTTCCCAATGAGAATTTGAATTCTCCAGGGTCAATTGATCCTATTTTGGACACACGATGTGAAGAGAGCTACAGGAGAAGCCTTTAACGTTGGATATGGTGGAAAGGACAAGAAGAGGACAACCGGCAACCAAGTGGATAGAATCAATTTCAGCAGTGTTTTTTTCAAACTTAAGACACTTGAGGACACTTCAACTCCCAGAATTCCCCAGCCATGAGTTACAGTAATAATGGATGCATCATTTGAAGGATCAAGTTGGTAGATCTTCCTCATGTTTAAGGTGGGACTAGAACTCACCGTCTTCTAGTGATTGGCCCAGTCACCCAGCTGCCTTTCATGCCTAAGGCAAGACTAGAAGTCAACGTCTCCTAGTGATTAGCCCAAAGTCACCCAGGCAGCTTTCATGCCTAATGTGGGACTAGAACTCACCTCTCCTGGTGATTGGTCCAAAGTCACCCAGCTGCCTTTTATGCCTAAGGTGGGACTAGAACTCACTGTCTCCTGGTGATTGATCCAAAGTCACCCAGCCAGCTTTCATACCTAAGGTAGGACTGGAACTCACTGTCTCCTGGTGATTGGCTTGGTCCCCAGCTGCCTTTCATACCTAAGGTGGGACTAGAACTCACTGTCTCCTGGTGATTGATCCAAAGTCACCCAGCCAGCTTTCATACCTAAGGTAGGACTGGAACTCACTGTCTCCTGGTGATTGGCCCGGTCACCCAGCTTCCTTTCATACCTAAGGCAGGACTAGAACTCGCCGTCTCCTGGCGATTGTCCCAAAGTCACCCAGCCAGCTTTCATACCTAAATTGGGACTAGAACTCACTATCTCCTGGTGATTGGTCCAAAGTCACCCAGCTGGCTTCCATTCCTAAGGCAGGACTAGAACTCACTGCATCCTGGTTTCTAGGCTGGTGCCTTTACCTCTAGACTCAACTGGATTTCACAGTTGCACCAATCGCAGAGCAACACACTCGCCTTCCTCTTTGGAATCAAATGCAATCTACTCAATTGTTTTTAAGTTTTGCTCTGCTCCAATGATTTCTTTTAGCAGAACAGGCTTTTATTGATAATTGTTTTTTTCCCCCATCTTCTTTTCCTCCCCCAGATTATTCTTAATTCCATGCACAAATACCAGCCCAGGTTGCACATAGTGAAAGCGGATGAAAACAACGCATTTGGCTCAAAGAACACAGCTTTCTGCACTCACGTATTTCCAGAAACCTCCTTTATATCCGTGACATCCTACCAAAATCATAAGGTAGGTTTGTAGCTCACTTCAAAGCCCACCCCCCCTTTTTTTTTTGCTTTGTGAATTCGATGTAAGATGCAAATTAAACATCAACAAGGTAAGGGTTTTTTTTAGAATGTCTTTAAATCTGAAAGGGTCAATTCATCTTCATCCCAGCAAGCTCATGTGAATTGTGAATTATCACTCTCAAAAATATGAAGTTTTCTTTTCCACAACTGTCTTGGTCATTTCCACATGTGCAGGCTGTGTGCAGTCCAGAAATTAATTGTAGGCAGTACAGTATAATTTTTCCCCCCTGTTTCTTCTGACCTTATTTAAGCATTAAATTTTTAATAAGATAGTATTGGGTCAAAATTAAACGAAAGCATTTATTTGTTCTCTCTCAACAGTAGAGTTTAAATAAGCCCCAAATTAAATTTCTACTTGAAATTCATTCAACGCCTGCTGATTTAATGGAAAAATCTACATAATTTTTTGGCAACAACCTGGAGGAAATAGTTGCCATTCATTGTTATAATATTCATTTCAGGCTAGGCTACAGTATTGGGATTTTCTCTTCAGCTTCCCCAACCAGTTATTAATCTGGTCTAATTCTGTTAGGTTTCATTTCCTCCCAAATGCTGAGAAATCAAAACTGCTCTCAAAAAATTAAAAATTAACTACTGAATAATCCTAGGGTTCTCTGTATTGAGGAACATTATCCAGAAATTGTTCTATTCAAGACCTGTTATTCTTCTCACTGTTTTTAATGTTGTGCACTGCCCACAACAGCGTTCCTTAATCTTGGCGACTTTAAGATGGGGGTACCTCAGCTCCCAGAATTCCCTAGCCAGCCATGTTGTGGAGTTTTAGTGTGGTGACCTGCCTAGAGCCACCCATCTGTGAGTTGGGCAGCCATATACATTTCTTTAATAAATAAATATATAAAGCCTCTTGCAATTTGAACATGAAGAAAAGGTGGAGCCTTTTGTAAGGGTCAAGGAAGTGGGTGGGGGGGGGGAAGTGGAATTAGAATGGAAGCCATTGGAAAAGATTTGTCCATTGCCTTGCCCAGGTCAAAAAAGTCAAAACCGGAGTCAGAACATGGGGTTCAAGTCCCACACTTCAAAGAGCTGCAGAACCTGGACCACATCATTGTAGCTGCCATCTTGAGTTTTTGGACACAAGCAAAACATTGAAGCCCCACCTTCTCTAGATGATTGAAGCCCCACCAATCTCCAGATGATTGAAGCCCCACCCTCTTTTAATTGTGTCCAAACTCTCAAGATGGAAGCCACAACTATGCGGTCCAAGCTTTGACTTTTTTGCCCTCTGCCTGATCCTGTGGCTGCTTTCTTGAAATATTGTGGAAAGTTAGCATGAAGACAGACCCGGGATAGCACTAGCAATAGCGCTTAGACTTATATACCGCTTCACAGTGCTTTACAGCCCTCTGTAAGCAGTTTACAGAGTCAGCATCTTGTCCCTAATAATCTGGGTCCTCATTTTACCGACCTCGGAAGGATGGAAGGCTGAGTCAACCGTGAGCTGTCCAGGATCGAACTCCTGGCAGTGGGCAGAGTCAGCCTGCAATACTGCATTCTAACCATTGCGCCACCATAGGAAGGAAGGAAGGAAGGAAGGAAGGAAGGAAGGAAGGAAGGAAGGGAAGGAAGGAAGGAAGGAAGGAAGGAAGGAAGGAAGGAAGGAAGGAGAAAAGGGAAGGAGAGAAAGAAGGAAAGGAAGGAAGCAATAGCAATAGCACTTAGTCTTATATACCGCTTCACAGTGCTTTACAATCCTCTCTAAGCGGTTTACAGAGTCAGCATCTTGCCCCTAATAATCTGGGTCCTTATTTTACCGATCTTGGAAGAATGGAAGGCTGAGTCAACCTTGATCCGGTTGGGACTCAGCAAATCCACAGTAAGAAAGAAAATTTTGAAAATGTTTCTCCTGTCAGGTCCCAGAGCTGGGCCTGAGGTGACTTTCCTTCACTTTCACCCTTCGCGATCCACCAAAAAACAGAATTCCTTTGTTTTTCTTATAGGTAGTCCTTTACGCACAACCATTCATTTAGTGACCGTTCAAAGTTACAACCGCACTTTAAAAAGGGGACTTATGACCGGTTTTCACACTTATGAAGGTTGCAGCATCTCCACGGTCACATGATCCAAACTCGGACCTTGGGCAACTGACTCATATTTATGACGGTTGCAGGGTCCCGGGGTCACGTGATCCCCTTTTGCGGCCTTTCTGACAAGCAAAGTCAGTTGGGGAACCCAGATTGGCTCCACAAACGTGTGACTCACTTAACAACTGCAGTGATTCACTTAACAACCGTGGCAAAAGGGCCATAAAATGGGACAAAACTCACTTAACAACTGTCTCGCTTAGGCTCAATTGCAGTCGCAAGTCAGGGATTACCCGTAATTCTTGCTATCCTTCATGAGGCACCAACTGGAGCCAAAGACAATGCAGAAGTGGGGGTGGGGGGCTGTGTTTTTCCCTCCCCAACTTAGGCCTGAAATCTTTTCACAGAGAAAAATCTGTTCCTGAGGGGATTTCCTTCTCCCCCGCCCCATTTGATGCTCTGCTTCCTGGCAGCTGATCGTTATTTATTTGCTACTGTCCATCAACCGAGAGTCAGAAAGTGTTCCAGAATCTTCTGCAAATCGGTCTGACCCTGGTAAATCCAGGCCTGGCTTCCTTTTTATGAAGCGGGGGGGGGGGGCACACCCGGGCTTTAAAAGGAGACCTCCAGATGCCTCCAGAGTCCTGGGAAGAAAAAAAAAAGAGGACTTGCAAGCTTAAAGAGCCATTAAATTTATGGAAGGAACTGGCTCGGTGAATTTTTTTTTCTCCCCCCCCCTCTGGCGGCTTGCTTCCTGATGAAATCTAAAGCACGGGCTTTTAAAAAAAATTGACAGGGTTCGTGTCATTTTAGGAAAAGCCAGGCCGGATACAGAGGTGGGGAGAAGGAAAAGAGGTCTGGGTGGGGGGTGGGGGGGGGGTTTGGGAGAAATGATCCTGCTTTAGCAGAAAACAGACCAAATTTTTTTTTTAAAAAAAATGCTTGATCAAGGCAGCAGCCAGGAGGAACCGGGAGCCCCTATAACTTGTTTCACCTGGGGCAGAATTGTCAGTTGCAAAGTGAAGCTGTCCAGAAGCCGCCTGCATTTCGAGGACCTTTAAGGAAAGGGATCAGCCTGGGGACCCTCTTAAAATGTCAGTCTTGAGGAGCGGGTAATATTTCTACATTAAATGAGGTTGAGACATGGCTTTCTTAGCGCCCGGCTTCAAAGCTGCTCTCCTGGCACTCCAGGCACAGATCGTTTCAGGCTTGTTGGCTTCCATCTTTATATATATATATATATATATATATATATATATATATATATATATATATATTCACACCGGTGACAGCTCATATTTGTGTAAATTTTAAATTGCTAACAAATTGTTAGCAATTTAAAATTTACATATATATATAATTGCTTTTATAAAAACATATAATAAACAAAAAATGCATATAAAAAACAAACCATAACATAAACAATACAATCAACAAAAATACAAAAAGAATACTTAAACTTCCATTATTCTTAATCTTTCGAATCATTTTCAGGTGACTTCCTCAAGTTGCCCCCCCCCCCTATCTGCGTTTCATCGTAGATCATCGTTAGCAATTTCTACTTCATAATTCTAAATCATATTTAATATCTTGTCTATATTTAATTTCTTATCATTTAACAATCATTCTTTCATATTATCCTTAATACTAAACATTAAACTCTAAAAAACTGCAACCTACAAGCACTTCCAAGTCCATTTCAAGCTAATTAATATGACAATATTTCTTCAAATAGTCCTTAAATTTCTTCCAATCTTCTTCCACCGACTCTTCTCCCTGGTCACGGATTCTCCCGGTCAGCTCAGCGAGTTCCATATAGTCCAGCATTTTCATCTGCCATTCTTCCACAGTTGGTATTTCTTGTGTCTTTTGTTGGCTTCCATCTTTATAGGAATAAAGCAAAAATAAAAATAAAGAAAAAGCTTCGTTTGGTGCCTAATTGCACAGAGAGAGAGAGAGAGAGACAGAGAGAGAGAGACAGAGAGCCTTGGTGGAGCAGTGGGCTAATGCCTCCTTAAGTAACACCAGCTGCCTGCAATTAGTGCAGGTTCGAGTCCCACCAGGGTCAAGGTTGACTCAGCCTTCCATCCTTCCCAGGTAGGTAAAATGAGGACCCAGATTGTTGGGGGCAATTAAGCTGACTTTGTAATAATGCCGCTTGGGGGGGTGGTGAAAGCCCTAATAAGCAGGCATATACATAGAATGAAGGCTACTGCTAAGCTTGTAAGCCGCCCTGAGTCTTCAGAGAATGGCGGGATATAAATGTAATAATAATAAAAAAAACCTGGACAAAAAAATGAGATAAAAGAAACGGGTCTTTTCCTATCCCTGTGTGTCCCAAAGGTGCTTTTTCAAGAGGCAACTGGGCTTTCTTTGTTTTTCCTTGAGGATGTTTCGCTTCTCCTCCAAGAAGCTTCCTCAGTTCTGACTGAATGGTGGAGAATGGAACTGAAGAAGAGCCGAAGAAGCTTCTTAGATGGGAAGCGAAATGTCTTCAAGGAAAACCCAGGAAAGTCCGGTGGCCTTTTGGAAAAAGCACCTTTGGGACAACCCTGACCTGGAGGATGGAAAATCTCCAGAGACTCCTAACATTGTGGTTATTTTGATACAGGAAGTCCTCGACTTACAAGCATTTTTTTTAGCAACCATTCAAAGTTACAACAACGTGGGGGGAAAAGTGATATCCAATCAGTACTCACACGTACAACCATTGCAGCATCCCCACGGTCATGTGATCAAAATGTGGGCACAACTAGCATGTTATTCACAATGGTGGAAGCATCCGGGGCCACATGAATCTTGGAATTTTGTCGTGCCCTCAGGCATACAAACAATGGGCAGATTGTTACTCCCTTTATCGTTGCAATAGCACTTAGACTTATATACCGCTTCACAGTGCTTTACAGCCCTCTCTAAGCAGTTTACAGAGTCGGCATGTTGTTCTCCAACAATCTAGGTCCCCATTTTACCGACCTCAGAAGGATGGAAGGCTGCGTCAGCCTTGAGCCAGTCAGGATCGAACTGCTGGCAGTTGGCAGAATTAGCTTGCAATAGCACATTCTAACCACTGTCACCATGAGAAGGAAGGAAGGAAGGAAGGAAGCAATAGCAATAGCATTTAGACTTATATACTGCTTCACAGAGCTTTACAACCCTCTCTAAGCAGTTTACAGAGTCAGCATATTTGCCCCCAACAATCTGGGTCCCCATTTTACCAACCTCAGAAGGATGGATGGCTGAGTCCACCTTGAGCCAGTCAGGATCGAACTGCTGGCAGTGGGCAGAATTAGCCTGCAAGACTGCATTCTAACCACTGCGCCACCACGGGCCTTAACACAGTGTGACAAGATTTTTATTTTTTTTTTTTTTGCTCTATCAGCACCTGAGTTGAGGACCACCCTCGGGGGTGGGAAGCCCGATCTAGTAAACTTCCTGTGATATAAGAGTACATCAGAAAATGGTCCAGAATCCCCATTGTAGGCCAATTCGGGCATCTGCTTTCTTGGACTTTGATTATTTTTTTGGACAGGGTTTATTTTCTCTTTCCGAAAAAAGAAAGCAGTTTATTTTTACTATCGAGCACTCGGCTGCCTCAAATTAAGCCAAGGTACACAAAATTCCAGGTCAAAACAGAGATGCTTCTTTAACTTGGAATGTTGGTTTTAAGTATTGGATCGTAGCCTCATCGTGGCAAAAATGGAGAAATCTGGTGAGAGTATTTTTGATTGTTGTTCCTGAGTCCACAGAAGGATGCTGGCTGGGGAATTTTGGGAGTTATTAAAGTCCACTCACCTTAAAGTGTTACCTGTAAAGTGTTCTGGATGACATTTAGAGGGATGCGGAAAAACTTTATTTTGCTTCCCCCTTTTTTTGTGATTTTTTTTTTAAAAAACTACTTTTTCCAGTGGCTTAGTGCAATATGTTTTAAGACTCACTGTGGGTCTATTAAATTTCTCTCTATCGTGTCAAGGGCTGAGGGGGCATGCAAGGGGAATAAAATAAATAACTAGCCCACCAAGAATAAGAGCAGAAGGACTCCGGGTTGTGCGTAACACTAAGCAATGGAGGGGAAAAGGGAACTTGGTTGTAAATCTCTTGTAGCGAGAAGCTCGGAAGAGGGAAATGGAAAAAGAGATTCCTAGCCAGAAAATTCTGCCAGCTGCAGCCGGGAAATGCTTCTTGTGAATAACATCACACACACACACAAAAAAACCCAAGTTAAGATAAGTTTGGCTGCATGCTGGTTTACAAGGAGAGCGATGGTCTTTTGTGGTCTGCAGGGATTTATTAAGTTGCTGCTCAGAGTAGGAAGTCCTCATCTCCAACAAGAAGATAGTTTTTCAGGCACTGCTTGAGGAACATCTGCAGAGGATGGTCAAGCTCCAGCTGTGGGATCTCCAAGTGGTCTCCTATCCTCCCATCCTCCTTAGCATTGGAGATCAGCCAAGGTTGATTCAAGGCTGCCACCTTCTGTTGAACAAAGGAACAGGCGAGGTTACCAATTTAATCTCTGTTCATTTTTTTTTAAAAAAATTATATACCGCCCTATTCCCGTAGGACTCAGGGCGGTTTATAGGGAGAGTTAAAAACAAACATACAAAAGTTAAAATCAGATTAAAATTAATTAGATCAAGTCCCCAATTTAAACTAAAACCCAATAAAATTAAAACCCCTCAGCCTGGGCCAGACAGCTCGAAGAGCCAAGTTTTCAGGTCCCGGAGAAATGAACGAAGGTCGGGGGCAGTCCTAAGTTCTGTGGGGAGTTGGTTCCATAGGGCTGGCGCGCCCACAGAGAATGCTCTTCCCCTGGGAATAACCCGCCGGCATTCCTTAACCGGCAGTATCCTGAGAAGGCCCTCCCTGTGGGAGCGCACGGGACGAAGGGAGCTTGATGCCGGCAGCAGGTGTTCCCTCAGGTAACCCGGACCCAAGATAACCCAGACCCAAATTTAAAATATTAAATTTTAATATTTAAGGCTTTAGGCTCTTGTGCTTGCTTTTACAATGGGCTAAGCTGCCTTGCTTTGCTGGACAGTGAGATGGATGGGATATAAATTCGCTAAACAAACAAATAAATATTCAGAGAATAATATACCTGGGACAGAACTGAGGTTTGAAATATAGGTAGTCATGACTTACCACCATTCACTTAGTAACCGGTCAAAGTTACAAAGGCACTGAAAAAAGTGAGTTATGGTTTCATACTTAGGACCATTGCAGCATCCCCAGGGTCGTGTGATCAAACTTCAGATGCTTGGCAAATGACTCATACATATGACGGTTGAGCGTCCTGGGTGTGTGTGTGTGTGTCACATGATCCCCTTTTGCAACCTTCTGATAAGCAAAGTCAATGGGGGGGGGAACCAGATTCACTCAGCAACTGTGTTACTGACTTAACACATGAAGGGATTCACTTAACAACTGCGGCAAGAAACGTTGTAAAATGGCTCAAAAACCTCACCTAACCACTGTCTTGTTTAACGACGGAAATTTTGGCCTCAATTGTGGTCGTAAGGTGAGGACTACCTGTAGTGTTTACCATAGACTCGCCTTATTCCTGGAGTTGTGAAGGGGCCTGTGGAAGGAAAAGTCTTCATCAGGGTTCAGTCCAAGCCGGGAATAAACAACGTGGTGACCGCTTTAGAAAGAAGGTTGCAGTTTAATTGAAGAGGAGAGCCAGACAGAGAGATGGCTCTGGAAGAAAAGAGAGCGAGCACATGTAGGGAGTGGGTTTTTATACCCTCTGGGGCGCTTGAGGTTGTTTCCCGGTCCTGTTTGAGGCATGAACTTTGACCTGAGTCTGAGTGTGCCCCTTTGGCATCTGTGGGTTAATCCTATTATGTCCTGTCTTACAGTTTGGGTGGGGTATGTAGATTTTAAGGCTCCAACCTTCCTGAATGGATGATCACATCTGCATTTCTACAGAGCTGGTTTCTGCTTGGGGGAGGGAGAGTTGGGGCTATTAAGAAAAATGGGGCATGCTTTTCTGCCTCTTTAAGATCCTTTGAGGAAATATAATATTCTGCCCTTTTAATATTTCCTTCTCGGGGTGGGGGGTGGGGTTGACTTCCCACAGGCCATTCTTGGAGGATTTCAAGCAAGGTCGGGCAGCCATTTGTCTGGGATAGTATAGGATTCCTCCTAGGATGGGGGGGGGGAGGCTGGACTAGAAGACCTCAAGGTCCCTTCAAGCCCTATGATTCTAGGATTCTTTTGCCCTGCCAAGACCACAGGCCATGGACCAGCTGTGTGGCGGTTATAGCAAAGGCTGAACTTTTTGGCTGTTTCTTTTTTTCCGTTTTGGGGAATCAGGCAGAGGGAAGTAAAGCAAAACAGATGGAGCTGTAATATTCCTATTATCTATTTCTAAAGCCCCAAATTGGGCTGTCAACATTCATTTTCTGCCAAATTTCATCAGCGCAATCTTGGTGGGATGCTGGGTAAGGTAAATTCTGAAGGGAAGGCTTTCCAGGTCCCCAAGAGTGGGTATATTTATATATATATATATTTATATAATTTAATACATCATTTAATATATATATATATAACCCCACCATTATTACTTTATAAGTAATTCAAAACAGCAAACGTAAAATTCCTTTCTCCTATTTTACCAACAACAACATCCATATAAGTTGGGTTAGGCTGAGAGAGTGACTGGACCAAAGTCATCAAGAGGGCTGTCATGCCTAAGATGGAACTACAACTCACTGTCTCCTGGTGATTGGCTTAAAGCAGGGGTGTCAAGCTGCCCGTCTGCAGGCCGCACGCGTCGCACGGAAGCCGCGCCCACCCCATTACCGGCAATGGCAAAACTGTCCTGATGCCTTGCATGACGTCATGTGACGTCGCAAATTTGACATGTCTGGCTTAAAGTCACCCAGTGGGCTTTCATGCCTAAGATGGAACTAGAACTCACAGTCTCCTGCTGATTGGCTTAAAGTCCCCCAGTTGGCTTTCATGCTTAAGATGGAACTAGAACTCACTGTCTTCTGGTGACTGGCTTAAAGTCACCCAGATTCATGCCAAAGGTGGAAACAACAACACTGAAGAAAGCCATTTTTCACAGTTATGACTGTTGTAGCATCCCGACGGTTACCTGATCCAAATTCCGGTACCTAGCAGTGTCTCTGGGTCATGTGATCACCCTTCGTAACCTTTCCAGCCGACTTCCCACAAGCAAAATCAATGGGGAAAGCTAGATTTGCTTAATGACTGCACGATTCATTTAACAACTGCAGCGATTCGCTTAACTAATGCGGCAAAAAGCTCGTAAAATGGGGCAAAAGCCTCTTACCAACTGCCTCATTCAGCAACCGAAATTTTGGACTGAACTGCCGTTGTAAGCCGAGGGCTACCTATAACAGGCTCCATGTCCTGATAAAGTTTGCCGTTTCCTGTTCCTAAGTTGCCGAAGCTATGAAACCTCTCTTTGCCTTCAACAGACCAAGAATCCTGAGTTGTGTCAAACCGGATGTAACTTTCTCATCTTCTTCTTCTTCTTTCTCTCGATAGATCACCCAGCTGAAGATAGAGAACAACCCGTTTGCCAAAGGCTTCCGAGGGAGCGACGACACCGATCTCCGTGTGGCAAGATTACAAAGGTGGGATAAAAGGAAAATTTTGAAAAAAAATGTCCAAGTAAGCTGGAATTAAGGAGACACTTCCTGACAGTGAGGACAATCAACCAGTGGAACAGCTTGCCTCCAGAAATTGTGGGCGCTCCATCACTGGAGGTCTTTAAGAAGAGACTAGACAGCCACTTGTCTGAGACGGTATCGGTTCTCCTGCTTAAACAGGGGGCTGGACTAGAAGACCTCCAAGGTCCCTTCCAGCTCTGTTCTGTTCTGTTCTGTTCTGTGCTGTGCTGTGCTATTCCATTCTTTCATTATTCTATTCTCTACTCTACTCTACTCTACTCTATTCTATGCTACACTACGCTACGCCACACTATGCTATTCCATTCTTTCATTATTCTACTCTACTCTGCTCTGCTCTGCTCTGCTCTATTCTATTCTATTCTATTCTATTCTATTCTATTCTATTCTATTCTATTCTATTCTATTCTATTCTATTCTATTCTATTCTATTCTATTCCTTCCAAACTCTGTAATTCTATTATTCTATTCTATGATCACTTCTTCCCTTTTCAATTGGAGGGGGACAAAACTGCTCTTATATAGAATAACAGAGTTTGAAGGGACCTTGTAGGTCATCTAGCCCAACCCATTGCCCAAGCAGGAGACCCTATACTATTTCTGACAGATGGCAGTCCGGTCTCTTCTTGAAAGCTTCCAGTGATGAAGCTCCCACAACATCTGAAGGCAGTCTGTTCCCTTGGTTGATTGTTCCCACTGTCAGGAAATTCCTCCTTATTTCTAGGTTGAATCTCTCCTTGATCAGTTTCCATCCATTAATTCCTTGTCTGGCCTTCAGGGGCTTTGGAAAATAGGTTGACCCCGTCCTCTCTGTGACAGCCCTCAAATATTGCGACACTGCTGTCATGTCTCCCCTGATCCTTCTCTTCACGAGACTAGCCATACCCAATTGCAGCAACCGTTCTTTGTATGTTTTAGCCTCCAGTCCCCTGATCCTCTTTGTTGCTCTTCTCTGCACTCTTTCTAGAGTCTCAACAACTTTTTTATAGTGTGGTGACCAAAACTTCTTGCAGTATAATAACAATAACTGTTGTGTAGTGAGTTCATTGCGCAGGAAAGGAGACGAGGCAAGTGAGTTCAGCAAAGCTCATAGTTTATTGCTTGCAGGATCTGAACTGAGAATTGGGCTGCAGCCTGCAGCAATTTATAGCCTGGCCCCTAGGCGGCAGCCAATAGGTTTAAAGCAACCCATTGCCGCCTAGGGGCAGCCAATAGCCGTACTGGAGACGGGGTGTCTGAGTTGCTGGAGAGCCGTTAGCTGCTCCAGCTTACCACATGGTGTTACAAGTGAGCCCAATACATAACACAGTCAGGGTTGATCTCCTCTAGGACTGACCGGTTTGATCGCCTTGCAGTCCAGGGGACTCGCAGGAGTCTTCTCCAGCACCATAGTTGAAAGGCCTCAATTCTTTGGCACTCAGCCTTTTTTATGGTCCAACTTTCACTGCCATACATTGCAACTGGGAAGACCATAGCCTTGACTATATGCACTTTTGTTGACAGGGTGATGTCTCTGCTTTTTAGTACAGCCAAGGTGGCTTCCCCCTTAACTTTGACTTGAGCGTTTTGAAAATCAGTTAAAATTATGTCGGAGGGCCTTAGCTTGGCCCATTTTCTATTGCAACTGCACACGAAATTAAAAATGTCCAGGGAAATAATGGAGACAGCAGAGCCTGTGTCCAACTCCATTTTACAGGGGACGCCTTGTAGCTCCACCTGCAGTTTAATTTTTGATTTAAGGGGGCGTCGGGCACTGGTGCGGCATACACTTCTGCAGCTTTTACAAAACCCCACACTAAACATTCCCTGGACCCCGGTACCTCTCCTGGTCAGATCTTCTGACTGGTGTTTCGCTGGCCGGTCCCTCTGGCGAGCTCTGCAAGCCGCTGCGATGTGGCCTGTTTTGCCACAGGCCCTGCACGTGGCTGACCGGAATCTACAATCAGCGCGTTGGTGGCTGCCGCCACAACCTTTACATCTAGGTAAGAGAACTGCCTTGTAAGGAGTCTCTTGCTGCTTGCTGCTGCAGTGCTGTGCGTCAGGTTGCTTGTGAAGCTTGTTGACTTCAGGATCTTCTTCCTCTGAAGATTCCTCTGAGCGTTTGGCATCCTCATGGTGGACTGTTTCTTCGTGTTTTGTTGTTTTGGCGGGCTGGACTGTTTGGACTGCACCCCCGGCGGCTTCGTCTGCCATGACTTCGTCCTGGGCTTCAGTGAAGGTTAAATTCGGTCTGGCAACAAGTCTTTGCTGGAGCGTTCGGTTTCGTAGGCCGCAGACGAGCCGGTCTCGCAGTCGCTCTTCAACGTTCAAAAATTTACACAGGCGTGCGGCCTGCCTCAAGGCCGCGATGTATTCTGATGCTGTCTCACCAGGCTGCTGCATTCGCTGTTCGAATGTGTAATGCCAAGCAATCACCAACATCTTCGGCTGGAAATGTTCTCCTAGCTTCTTCTTAAGCTCAGCGTAGGAGACTGACTCCAGCGGCGTCGGGGCAAAGAGATTTTTGGCCAGGTCGAATGTGGCTGGGTCGCACACACAGAGCAGCATGGCGGCCTTCAGTCCGTCTTCTGTGACCTGGTTTGCCCGGAGGTAGCTTTCTACCTGGGACAAGTAGGATGGCCATCCCTCTGGATGCTTAACATCAAACTTGCGCAGCCTTCCGACCTTCGACATTCTTCTGGTTTTCTCGGCTGGTTCCTGCGTCTTCTGATCCTGCTTCTCCAAGGCCCAGGGTTGATCCACTGAGCATGTGGTTGCTAGCATGTCTGGCTAAACGACCGTGGGTAGGGGGGAAATGCCTTTTTCTGCCAGGTGTGCACTGCCTCTCCCCTAGTGAACTTCATCTCTTTTGGAGAAGCAGGATCCCATCTTCGTCACCAGTGTTGTGTAGTGAGTTCGTTGTGTAGGAAAGGAGACGAGGCAAGTGAGTTCAGCAAAGCTCATGGTTTATTGCTTGCAGGATCTGAACTGAGAATTGGGCTGCAGCCTGCGGCAATTTATAGTCTGGCCCCTAGGTGGCAGCCAATAGGTTTGAAGCAACCTATTGCCGCCTAGGGGCAGCCAATAGCCGTACTGGAGATGGGGAGTCTGAGTTGCTGGAGAGCTGTTAGCTGCTCCAGCTTACCACATGGTGTTACAAGTGAGCCCAATACATAACAATAACAATAACAACAGTAGCAACAACAACAATAATAATAAAGTTGGAAGGGACGTTGGAGGTCATACCATTTCAGACAAATGGCTGTCCAATCTCTTTTAAAAAACTTCCAGTGTTGGAGCATTCACAACTTCTGGAGGCAGGTTGTTCCACTGTCAGGAAGTTTCTCCTGAGTTCTAGGTTGCTTCTCTCCTTGATGAGTTTCCATCTGTGCCTTCTTGTCCTGCCTTCAGGGATTTTGGAGAATAGCTTGACTCCCTCTTCTTTGTGGCAGCCCCTGAGATACTAGAAGACTGCTATCATGTCCCCCCTGGTCCTTCTCTTCATTAAATTAGGCAGAGCCAATTCCAGCAACTGTTCCTTATATGTTTTAGCCTCCAGTCCCCTGATCATCTTTGTTGCTCTGCTCTGCACTCTTTCTAGAGTCTCAACGTCTTCTTGATATTGTGACACCCAAACTGGATGCCCTATTCCAAGTGTAGTATTCTAGGTGTGGTCTTACTAAGGCTTTATAGAGTGGCATTAGTACCTCCCGCGATCTTGATTGAATCCCTCTGTTAATGCAACTTTAGGATTGCCTTGGCTTTTTTGCCTGCCGCCGTTCGACCCAGCGGCCTCTGACTTCTCTCCGCCTGGGGGATCCACTGTCTAACAGCACAGCTCAGTTCTTGAAATTTGGGTGGCCCCAGGCAAAACACCTCACCCTGAATCTGTTTCCCATCTGTATTGCACATGGCACTGATTCATAGTCCACTTCTGCCAAGTCCATATGGGCCTTCGTCCAAGCAGCATGTTGCACACTGCAGAACGTTGCAAAGTGCAAAGCATTTGGCCCTTGGGGAGGACTGAGGCCACAGATGCTTTGCAAAGAAAGCTGAGGGTGCAGATGGACAACATAAGATACCAGGGATTTAGGCTACTTTGCAGTTTGGCAGTCCGGCGGGGGGGGGGGAAGAGGGGAACTGGACTGCGTGCGTGATGGGCAGGCGTGCATGTGCAGGCGCAGCTCAACTCGCATGAGCAGGAGGCCGGCGCGCATGTGCCTGTGCATGCAGCTCTACTGCAAGTGGAGCTGCATGCACACACGCATAAACACTGACCCATCACTTGCACAAGTTGAGCTGCACGTGCACATTTGTGTAGTGGCCTGCGGTCCGGTTGCGAATAGGCTGTGGCCTGGGGTTTGGGGACCCCTGCTGTAGGAGATGACAGTAGCAGAGAGGATTTAATCAAGGAGAGAAGCAACCTAGAACTAAGAAGAAATTCCTGATAGTTAGAACAATTAACCAGTGGAACAACTTTGCCTCCAGAAGCTGTGAATGCTCCAACAATGGATGTTTTTAAGAAGAGACTGGACATCCATTTGTTTGAAATGGCATAGGGTTTCCTGCCTGAACAGGGGGTTGGACTAGATGACCTCCAAGGTCCCTTCCAACTCTGTTATTCTATTTCTATTCTATTCTATTCTATTCTATTCTATTCTATTCTATTCTATTCTATTCTATTCTATTCTATTCTATTCTATTCTATTCTATTCTATTCTATTCTGCTTTCCCAGTCAATTCTTTGCACATATCACAGAGTATTCTACTGCTACATCTTGTAAATTTTGAAAGTAACTACAAAGTTACAGATTCCCAAATAAGAATCCATTTATTCCACCACTGTCCCCTATAAAGTAGTCCTTGACTCACAACCATTCATTTAGTGACCGTTCTAAGTTACAACAGCCCTTAAAAAGGCAGTTATGACAGTTTTTCATACTTATGACCATTGCCACATCCCCATGATCATGTCATCGAAATCCTGACTCTTGGCCACTGACTCGTATTTATGACGGTCGCAGTGTCCCGGGGTCATGCGACTCCCCCACCTTTTGCGACCTTCTGACAAGCAAAGCCAATGGGGAAGCCAAATTCACTTAACAGCTGTGTTACTACCTGAACAACTGCAGTGATTCACTTAACAACCGTGGTAAGAAAAATCGTAAAATGGGGCAAAACTCACTTAACAACTGACTCATTTAGCTACCGAATTTTGAGGATCAGTTGTGGTTTGTAATCTGAGGACTACCTGTAGGCACTTAAGTGTACATTAATGTCAGAACTTGAAATTCACGAAAGTCATAATAGCTTTACATGGTATGCAAAATGACCTTCACCCACCCCACGCCCGTTTCCTAACTGAAATCAGGGCACCAAACTCTATAATTTCCCCCTGAACTTTAAAACTTTGAAAGCTGGGAGGTTCTGAGTGCTGCAAAAGAAAGATTTTAAATCTACATGAACGTACCCTGCTTCCCCAAAATTAAGACCTAACCAGGAAATAAGCCCTAGCATGATTTTTCAGGATGCTTGTAATATAAGCCCCACCCCAAAATAAAGCCTCAGTTAAGACTGTCAGACAGACGGATGCATTTAATACCGTATTTAGTACCTGAATGTAAGACCTAACTGGAAAATAAGCCCTGATGATGTGTCTTTTCGAGCAAAAATTAATACAAGACCCGGTCTTATTTTTGGGAAAACACAGTTTCAGAGGCTTTTGCATCAAACAACGTAATGGGTCCCTTGCATCAAATATTTCTCGTACATCCACAGCTAGCACGCTAGGGAGAAATTTGTAGACCCGCCTGATCTTTAGAACATAAAACACAGAGTAATAGTGTTCTGTTTCAAGTAAAAGAAACTACTATTACTTGATACAGGCAGATAAACTCCACGGAAAGGATTTCATGCAGATTACTTTAATTCATCAGGCATTCTCTAAACATTAACTCACAGTTACTGGAGAGATTCTTCTGAAGCACATTTCATAATCTGATCCCAAACACGTAGGTGAAAAGAGATAGTATTTCCCATGTTGAAGGAGCATGGCTGGAATTCATAAAGACCCTGCTGATCTGCACATAGCCAGAAATCCCAGGTAGCCAATCAGGAGTCCCTCCCAATGGCCAATCCGAAATACAGATGTAACCAGGTGACTTAAAACTACATTACCCAGAAGGCTATCCCTTAAGGGGACAGTTCTTAATTCCTACAATAGCTGTTTACTCTGACCAGCACAAATAGGGTTGGAAGGGACCTTGGAGGTCTTCTAGTCCAGCCCCCTATGCAAGAAGGAAACCTTATACAAGTATTCATATAACACGCTTGTTAAATGAATCTGGCTTTCCCCCATTGACTTTGTTTGTCAGAGGGTCACAAAAGGGGATCGCGTGACCCCGGGACACTGCAACTGTCGTGAATATGAGTCAGTTGCCGAGCGTCTGAATGAACCATGTCAAGAGAGGCTGTAAAAGGAGTCCCAAAAGTGCTTTTTCAGGAGGCAACTGGACTTCCTTGTTTTTCTTTGAATGTTTCGCTTCTCATCCAAGAAGCTTCTTCAGCTCTGACTGGATGGTGGGGAACGAAAGAATTTATACTCCTTGCAGACAGCTGGTCATTTGCATTCTTTTAGAGCAGGGGTCTTCATACTTGGCCCTATTAAGGCTTGTGGACTTCAACTCCCAGAATTCCTCAGCTAGGCACACTGACTGAGGAATTCTGGGAGTTGAAGTCCACAAGTCCTAAAAGGGCCAAGTTTGAAGACTCCTATTTTAGAGTGTCATTGAGGCTACTTGGAAGTTTATCTGTGTCCACACTCTGAACAGAGACAATTGCTGGTTTGAAAGAGGAGTCAAAGAGGCCATCTATGTCCAAACTGAACATCCCTCTCTCAACAGAGGGGGAGGGACACAACATCATCCATCTCCAGTATACAACACAGTCCTTTCCGCAGTTCCAAGAAGGCTCCACACCCATTTGCATCACTCAGGTGACCGTGAGGACACAGACAAACCTCCAGGTGGCCTCAAGGACTCTCTAAAAGAAGGCAAATGTCCAGCTGTCTGCAAGGAGTATAAATCCTTCCCTTCCCCGCCATCCAGTCAGAACCGAAGAAGCTTCTTGGATGAGAAGTGAAAAGTCTTCAGAGAAAAACCAGACAGTCCAGTGTCCTCCTGAAAAAGCCCCTTTGGGACAACCATGACCTGGATGACGTTGTAAAAGGGGGCAAAACTCACTTAGCAACCGTCTTGCTTAGCAACCAAAATTTGAGCATCAATCAGGGTCGTACGTCGAGGTCTACCTGTAATCCAGTTAACTGCCTGTGGAGATTCTCCGTCATCCAGGTGACAAGTTACCTCAAAAGCGCTTTTTCCAAAGGCAGCTGGACTGTTTTGTTTTGTTTTTCCTTGAGGAGGAAGAACAAAACGTTTTGTTTCTCAGCCAAGGGAAACTTCATCGCTTTTCTATTAACCTTTGCAGCAAAGAGTATCCTGTGATCTCGAAGACCATCATGAGGCAGAGGCTGGTGTCCACACACGGTCAACTCTCCGGAAAATCGGACTTCAGCCCACCACACGGCAGCCACCAGTCCCTCCACCACTACCAGTACGAGAATGGCGCTCACATGCAGTTTGCCGCCTCAGATGCCCAGGATCTGCCTCTTAACACCTTCTCGGGACAGAGGGAATCTGGGCTCTTCTACCACTGTCTGAAACGGAGAGGTGAGGCAAGGAAATGGAACTGGGAGAGATCTTTTTTGAACAGATCCATGGGGGAATCTTCTGCTGGAGAGGGTCAGGCTTGAGGCAGGCCTGGGATTTTTGACATCTTAAGTAATCCAGGTCAAGGAATGAACTAGGCCTTTGGAGCATGTGGAAGCTTCCAAGGCTTCCTGATTGGCTGCAGAGCCTTAAAAGGGTTCCTGATTGGTTGGGATCATGCTGAACCTTCCCAAGGGTTTCTGATGAGTTGGGATCGGGAACCTCTCAAAGGTTCTTCGTTAGCTGGGATCGTGCTGGACCTTCCCAAGGGTTCCTGATTGGTTGGGATCATGCTGAACCTGCCAAAGGTTCTTGATTGGTTGGGATCAGGAATCTCTCAAAGGTTCTTCATTAGCTGGGATCGTGCTGGACCTTCCCAAGAGTTCCTGATTGGTTGGGATCATGCTGAACCTGCCAAGGGTTCCTGATTAGTTGGGATTGTGCTGGACCTTCCCAAGGGTTCCTGATTCATTGGGATCAGGAATCTCTCAAAGGTTCTTCACTAGCTGGGATCGTGCTGGACCTTCCCAAGGGTTCCTGATTGGTTGGGATCAGGAACCTCTCAAAGGTTCTTCACTAGCTGGGATCGTGCTGGACCTTCCCAAGGGTTCCTGATTGGTTGGGATCAGGAACCTCTCAAAGGTTCTTCATTAGCTGGGATTATACTGAATCTCTCTAAGGGTTCCTGATTGGTTGAGAGAATGCTTACTATTTAATTTTTGTTTGGCTTGTTCGTCAGCATTAGGAAACTAACCCTGAGATACTGCAATGAGATTATTTTTAGTAATGCATAAGCAGGATGGAAGAACAGAGAGACAGATTAGCAACATGGTTACTAGGCCGAAAGCAAACTAAATCATTAATATCGCCAGCTCTTAAAACCCTTTGTCAAAAATAAATTAATTTGTGCCATTCACTTTCAACATAAGTGAGCCAGTTTGGTGTCATAGTGAAGGTGCAGGTTTAGAAACCAGGAGAGTGCGAATTCTAATTTTACCTTAGGCATGAAAGCTGGCTGCGTGACTTTGGGCCAATCATCAGGCGAAGGTGAGTTCTAGTTCTGCCTTGGGCATGAAAGCCGACTGAGTGACTTTGGGCTAATCAATAGGACATTATGAATTCTAGTTTTACTTTAGGCATGAAGGGTGACTTTCGGCCAATCACCAGGAGATGGTGAGTTCTAGTCCCACCTTTTATGCCTTAGGCGTGAAAACTGACTGGGTTACTTTGGGCCAATCATCAGGAGACTGTGAGTTCTAGTCCTGCCTTAGGCATGGAAACCAGATGGGTAGCTCTGGCCCAGGTTCTCTGTCTCAACCCAAAATGCATCACAGGGTTATTCTTGTGGGGAAACAGGAGGAAGAAGGAATATTAGGCACCTTCACTACTTTGAGAGGTGTGTGTGTGTGTTTGTGTGTGTAAAAAAAGGCAGGATACAAATCTAATAATAACAATTTTAAAAAGCGTCTCAGGGCAACCTATGAGAGTTAACAAAATGTCTTGACCCCAGAACACTGTCAGATAAGAAAGGAGATATTTTCTGAACAACTAGATTTTTTCCCCCCTGGTCTTGTCTTGTCTTTTTTTTTTTTTTGTACCATTCCTGGAGTAAGCCCTTATTTTTATCTTGCAAGATTTCTCCAGTCTCCTAAGGAGGGCTCCTGGCAAATGTAAAACATGTTTTCGTTGCTGGAAAGCCCTCACGATACTTGTTTAAGGCCCCTTTGAACACAAGTATCAAAACACTGAGGCATGCTCCTTGTCAAAGTCTGTAAAAAAAGTAATCGCTGGATGTAAGAAAGCAGCGGGTGCCCAAGTTACTGAAATTCTCAGCTGATGGAACAAAATCCTGGAAATTAAGATTGATAGGATTAGCTGGACTCTGGCTGCGCTCTTTTTTTTTTTTTTTGGCTAACGAGGAAAATCCTTTCAGGAAAAAAATAAAATAAAGGTGGTGAGATGCTGTGGACGTGGAAGTTCCTTAAGCAATTTATTATGTTCCAGATCAAATTTTTTTTTAAAAAAAATTATCCTACACACTTAAGGACTAGCGGTAGTTCTTCATTACAACCATTTGTTTAGTGACTGTCTGAAGTTACAAAAGCACCGGAAAAAAAAGTGACTTAAGGCCATTTTCAGCCTTATGACCCATGGTCACGTCATCAAAATTCGGACGCTGGGCAACTGACTCGTATTTACGACAGTTGCGACATCCCGGGATCACGTGATCCCCTTTTGCGACCTTCTGACAAGCAAAGTCGATGGGGAAAGCCAGACTTGCTTAACACCCGTACTACTAACAGAACAGCTGCGGCGATTCCCTTAAGAACGGTGGCAAGCAAGGTCGTAAAATGGCCCCAAATTCATCTAGTAACCATCTTGCTGAGCCATGGAAAATTTAGGCTCACTGGCAGTTGTAAGTCAAGGACGACCTGTTCATTGTAACTTTGAAGGGTCATTAAGCGAGCTGTTGTTAAATGAGAACTACCTAGCCCAGAGGTCCCCAATGTTTTGGGCACCACCAGGGACCGGTTCCGTGGAGAGAGGTTTTCCCGTGGATGGAGGGGGCGTGGTTTTGTGTGCTGCCTGCATCTCGTGGATGGGGCTTTGCTTGTTTGTGCGGACCAGTTGCAGGCATGCCGCGGCCCGGTATTGGTCCACTGACCGGGGATTGGGGACCTCTGACCTAGCCAATAAAAAGCGAGGATTAAACAGAATTCTTTGCACCTCCACAGAAGGCGCCCGGCATCTGGACTTACCCTGCAAACGTTCGTATCTGGAACCGACCTCTTCCGCTGGAGAAGACCCCTACTTCCGGTCACCTCCACCCTACGAACAACAGATGTTGAGCCCCCCCTATTGCGGTGAGGTGACCCCACGAGAAGCATGCATGTACTCCGGGTCTGAAATTGCAGGCGTGTCAGGGGTGGAAGATCTGCCTCCTCCTCCTCCTCCTCCTCCTCCTCCACCTCCTCCTCCCCCTCCTCCCCCACCCCCTCCCCCTCTGAGCTGCAATATGTGGACCTCGGTTGCACCTTACACCAGTTACAGCGTCCAGACCATGGAGACTGTCCCTTACCAGCCCTTCCCCGCTCACTTCACGGCCACCACCATGATGCCACGCCTTCCACCCATAGCCGGTCAAGGATCACAGCTGCCGGGCAACAGCCCTTTCACTGTCTACAATCAGCTCTCCCAACCCCGCGAAAGGATTCCCGCATCGCCCTTCCCCAGAGAACGGATGGGAGAGAGGAAGCTTCCGTCGCCGCACTTAAGCCCGGCCAACGAGTTTCTCTACTCCCAGACTTTCTCCCTGTCAAGGGAATCTTCCTTGCAATACCATTCAGGAGTGAGCACAGTGGACAACTGGACTGACGGATGATTCCACGCGTCGTCAGGAGATTTCAATTCGCTGCTCCCGGACGCTTAATTCGGTGTGAATATCCACTGAGGCCTTGCACACCTGCAGCATCTACGCCGACTTGTGTTTCTGTTGGCGTTGGGAACTTTCTGTGCAATGCCAGATGAACTCTGTTGGGTGGGGTCAGTTCGGTGGAAGAGGTTTGGCTTAGCAGCATGGACCCCCGTCCCAGGGATCCAGTTGGGTATTTGCCTCTTAGAGAGACACATCCCTCATTGAGTTCCTTTCAGGTGCGAAGAATCAGGATCACATGTTAGGTTCCAGTTAAACAGATTCATTGCTCATGCCTGCACACCAGAATCTAATTAACTAACATTCAGTACTAAGTAGATAAAAGTCAGCGGAATTCAAGAGGGATTGGGCTTAAGACCATTTGTGGGAACATAACGATTCCAGGCTGATTCCTCTTTTGACTCTGCCTCTCCTTCTCTTAACAGTTCCTAAAACGCTCAAAGCTTCATTTGATTGTCTGTCAAAACCAGGGTCTTCCACTCTACCCAAGAAAAGTCAATAGACATAACTTGGGCTCCCAGAGGTGAGGGCAGCAAAAAAAAACCCACAATTTTTCCCCCTTAGCTGCAGCTGATTTTACCTCTGGTTATTATCACTTACCAACAACAACAACAAAAAAGGCCAGTGTTGTTTTTTTTGCTGGCAAGTGTCAAGCGGGGAAAATCAAGATGTCCAGGCAGTTCAAATGAATATAAAGATTTATTGCAAGCTTAAGGTCTCTACAACAGTCTGAACTACTAAGGGTCAAAGCAAATGGGCAGTAGATGAGAGTCAGTGGAATTTAAGGTGGGCTGAACTTACCTCTCTTGTGGGCAGAAAGGGACTCCAGATTCATAATGGAGCAGAGTTCTCCAATCTTTCCGGCTTGGTGGCCCGGAAGCAAGGGAAGCAGCAGGGAAATGTGAGGGTGTGTGAATCCACTTTGGGTGCCCTTGGTTTGAAGGACAGACAGAACACACACACACACACACAAACACACACACACACACACACAGGTACAATGCACTCCATTCCTGCTTAAACCTAAGCCATTTAGGGCAGGGGTCTCCAACCTTGGCAACTTTTAAGACTTGTGGACTTCAACTCCCAGAATTGGCTGGCTGAGGAATTCTGGGAGTTGAAGTCCGCAACTCTTAAAGTTGCCAAGTTTGGGGACCTCTGATTTAGGGTGATAGGAGACCTGATCATAAAAAAAAAGAAGAGAGGGTGTTTTTTTAAATGGAGTCGCTTCTAAAAGCGTTAAATGGTTTCCCTCAAACGTTGTGGTGTAAAGTGCCACCCCCACCCCCCTTCCACGTTCTGCCTTCCACGTTCCCAAGAGCAGAAACAAATCAGTGTTTTTCTGCCTTTTTTTTTTAAATAAGCAAAATTCTTAGCGATGCTAAATTGTCTTGGATAAAACCAAAGAAATATGAGGTCATGTTTTTCTAATTTCCTGGATTGCAGAGAATGGAATTTCCGTCCTTGGGGAAACACCCCACAACCCAAGCAATGTCCCTTAATCCATCCTTAATCCTGAGGCTCGACTGAGAAGCGCGGAAAATTATTCCAGCTAAATTCTAAATACAGAAGCTGTGAATGTTGAAGTTGTCCCTCGGAAATATTATACAGCTGTAGCTCCTTCAGCAAAGGAGGCAGTGTTGCCTAGTAAGAAAGTCAGGTTTGTTATGAAATAGTGAAGGCCCGCCTCCAATTTCCAGCCTGGATTTGTACAGACATTCCTCGACTTACGACCACAATTGAGCCCCAGATTTCTGTTGTTAACTGAAACCATTGTTAAGTGAGTTTTGCTCCATTTTGTGACCTTCTTGTCACAATTGTTAAGCAAATCACTGCAGTTGTTAAGTCAGCAACAGAATCGGTCTTCCTCCAGTGACTTTCCTTGCCAGAAGGTCGCAAAAGAAAATCACGTGACCTTGGGACACTGCGACCGTCATAAATATGAGTCAGTTGTCAGGCATCCGAATTTTGATCACGTGACCACAGGGATGCTACAATGGCTGTGCGAAAAACGGTCGTAAGTCACTTTTTTTTTCCAGTGCTGTGGTAACTTCGAGCTGTCACTAAACTAATCATTGTGAGTCAAGGACCATCTGTATCGGAGAATTGACTTTAAATACTTTTAAAATGTGTTTAACCTTCTCTTTTTCTTGCAGGGAATTAGCCCCAAGGCAAAATCTTTCTACTTCTGAAATGTTCTGGGATGGAAGTTTCAGAACTCTCTGCAACTAGAAAGCTAGCACAGCAGGGAATAGATTTAGATGCTTTATCCTGAACTTCATGGAGCATTTTTTTTAAAATCAGAGAACCCCTCAGAAATGGTTTCTAACCAATAATTTGCCTTACTTTCCATCCGAGCAGTGTGTTAAGCAAGGTCAACACTAAGTATCGATGTTCACATCATAGGTTAGGCCTTAACTCATTTAACTATGGTTAGCAAAATAATCATAGATAGGCTTACACAATGTTTTAAGCTATAAACCCTGGTTTATAAACAATACAGGCTGCGTTCACATGTCACCCTATCCCAGAAACAAGCCCTGGATGTTTGGTTGTGTGGTTTGTGCAAATCCATCTGCTGACCCTTTTGCATTAAGAAATGACCAGGGACATCCCAGGTGAAGTGGGTAAGAAAAAAAAATCAAGATGGTGGCTGAACAGTGTGACCCCTTTTTGACATGGCTTGCACATCGTGGGTGTGAGCGCCATCTTGACTTTTTTTGACTTGTCTTGCACAGAGTGGATTCAGCTGATTTATTCCATAGAAGTTTGGCATAGTGGTGAAGGCACCAGGTTAAAAACTGTGAGTTCTAGTCCCTTCTTAGGTACAAAAGCTGGCTGAGTCACTTTGAGCCAATCACCAGGAGACTGCGAGTTCTAGTACCGCCTTAGACATGAAAGATGGCTGGGTGACTTTGGGCCAATCACCAGGAGACAGTGAGTTCTAGTCCTGGTTTAAGCATGAAAACCGTGTGGATTACTTTGGACCAATCACCAGGAGACTCTGAGGTCTATTACCACCTTAATCATGAACGCTGGCTGGGTGACTTTGGGCCAATCACCAGGAGATGGTGAGTTCTAGTCCTGTCTTAGGCATGAAATCCAGCTGGGTGACTTTGGCCAATCACTGGGAGATTGAGAGTTCTAATCCCGCTTTACCCATGAAAAGCAGCTGGGTGACTTTGAGCTAGTAACTCTCTCTCAGCCCTACCCACTTCACAGGGTTGTTGTTATGGGGAAAATAGAAATAGGAATGGATATCTGGTTGCTTTTCACCTTGCGTTATTTATAAAAATAACATAAAAATAAATAAATAAATAAACAAAATACACATATATTAGGAGTCTTCAACACTCAGAAAACCATACCAGTCAAACAATAATCTTCAAAGCATCCAACCAATGGTAGCTTGGCTGGAAATACTCTTATTCCTGGCTTTTAAAGAAGAATGAAAGATGGAAAGTTAATACACGATCTAAGCAACTTTTGAACTTCTTAAAAATTCCAAGTTTTATCAAGGTGTTTTTTTTTTGGCCAGCCCATCCTTTTACAGGAATCTGTATAGTAAGGGACAAGTCAGTAACACAAAGTACTTTTTTTGGCAGGGGGAAGAAGGATTTTTTTTTTTTAAAAAAGATATTTTCCTGTCATCAAGGTTGCTAAAGAAAGGGTTATTTTTTCATACAGAAGATTGGCTCTTTTTTTAAAAGAAAGAAAATAATAATCAAAATTGGGGCATCACTACCAATGTTGCATGCTGAATAGTTATTTATATACCTATGTATCTTTATATAAAAATATGTATTATCTTTCTCACAAACGCAGGCCCACGTGTTCCATTCAGCTTTTGCTCTTTGTACGATAAAATTCCTAGTAAAAGAACGAAATGTTGCAAGGAGGTTTTTTAAAAAATAAAAATAAAAAAGAGAGCTATTTAAGGATTTCCTCCCCCATTATTATTTACACCATTCTCTGTTGTAAAAACTTAAGATTTGGTTACATAACATATATATGCTACAGATAAATCTCTATTAGAAACCAAAAGAGATTCTTGTTTGTTGGTTTTTTTTCTTAAAAAAAAAACACCTGTTATAATATGAACTTTTTATTTTGCATATCAGTACATAAAAATAACTGCTGGCTTTCACTGACTAGATTTATACAGGGGTAGGCAACCTTGGCTCTTTTATAACTCGTGGACTTCAAGTCCCAGAATTCCTCAGCCAGCTTGGGGGAACTGTGGCCTCTTCATGACTTGTGGACTTCAACTCCCAGAATTCCTGAGCCAGCATGGCTCAGCATGGAAACTCCCTTTCCCCTCAGCATGGCTGACTCAGGAATTCTGGGACTTGAAGTCCACAAGTCATAAAAGAGCCAAGGTTGCCTACCCATGGACTAGAACAGGGGTAGGCCACCTTGGCTCTTTTATGACTCATGGACTTCAACTCCCAGAATTCCTGAGCCAAGCATGGCTCAGCATGGAAACTCCCTTTCCCCTCAGCATGGCTGACTCAGGAATTCTGGGACTTGAAGTCCACAAGTCATAAAAGAGCCAAGGTTGCCTACCCATGGACTAGAACAGGGGTAGGCCACCTTGGCTCTTTTATGACTCATGGACTTCAACTCCCAGAATTCCTGAGCCAAGCATGGCTCTGCATGGAAACTCCCTTTCCCCTCAGCATGGCTGACTCAGGAATTCTGGGACTTGAAGTCCACAAGTCATAAAAGAGCCAAGGTTGCCTACCCATGGACTAGAACAGGGGTAGGCCACCTTGGCTCTTTTATGACTCATGGACTTCAACTCCCAGAATTCCAAAGCCAAGCATGGCTCAGCATGGAAACTCCCTTTCCCCTCAGCATGGCTGACTCAGGAATTCTGGGACTTGAAGTCCACAAGTCATAAAAGAGCTAAGGTTGCCTACCCATGGACTAGAACAGGGGTAGGCCACCTTGGCTCTTTTATGACTCGTGGACTTCAACTCCCAGAATTCCTGAGCCAGCATGGCTCAGCATGGAAACCTCTCCCTTTCCTCTCAGCATGGCTGGCTCAGGAATTCTGGGAGTTGAAGTCCGCGAGTCATAAAAGGGCCAAGGTTGCCTACCCATGGACTAGAAGATAGATGCTGGGATTGCGGTTACTCAGTGGAAACTTCCTTGAGTGAATTTTTGTTTTTTGTTTAAAAAAACCGAACCATTGGGGAGTTCACTTGTAATGTGCAGGACTGTTTATTCTGATCCTTGACTTACGACCACAATTGGGATCAGAATTTCCATCGCTAAACAAGATGGTTTTAAGTGAATCACATCCTTTTTTGCCTCCCTTTTGGAACAAGTCACTGCCGTTTTTAAGCAAACCATACGGTCGTTAAGGGAATCCGGCTTTCCCTTTAACCCCTTTGCTCGTCGGAAGCCAGCTGGGAAGGTCGCAAAAGGAGATCTCATGACCCCGGGACACTCCGACCGTCATAAATACGAGTCAGTTGCCCAACGTCAGAATTTTGATCATGTGACCCTGGGGGAAATGCAATGGTCGTTAAGTGAGAAAACGGTCCTAAGTCACTTTTTTCAGTGCGAACGGTCACGAAAGGAACTGTTGTAAGTTGAGGACTACCTGTATTAAAGCAGATGGAGGAGGACTTACAGATAGTCCTCGACTTACAACGGTTCCTTTAATGACCGTTCGCACTAGGCAAGTCGGTTGTTAAGTGACACCCAATTTTTTGAGGGTTTTTTTTGCCAGGGCCGTTAAGTGAACCAATGCAATTAAGCGACTCATGCGGTCATTAAATGAATCCAACTTTCTTCCCCCCCTCCCCCAACTTTGCTTGTTGGAAGCCATCTGGGAAGCTTGCAAAAGTTGAACACATGATGGCAGGATGCTGCAATGATCACAAATACATGCCAGTTGCCAGGCGCCCAAATTTTGTTCATGTGATCATTGGATCACATCATAAGCGCAAAGACCCCGTCATAAGTCCCTTTTTCAGCACTGTTGTAACTTTGAACAGTCACTAAACGGCATATACATAGAATGAAGGCTACTGCTAAGCTTGTAAGCCGCCCTGAGTCTTCGGAGAAGGGTGGGATATAAATGGAATTAAAATAAAAAATAAAAAATAAATAGAATAGAATAGAACAGAACAGAACAGAATAATGAAAGAACGGAATATAGAATAGAATAGAATAGAATAGAATAGAATAGAATAGAATAGAATAGAATAGAATAGAATAGAATAGAATAGAATAGAATAGAATAGAATAGAATAGAATAATAGAATAGAATAATGAAAGAACGGAATATAGAGTAGAATAGAATAGAGAGTAGAATAGAATAGAATAGAATAGAATAGAATAGAATAGAATAGAATAGAATAGAATAGAATAGAATAGAATAGAATAGAATAGAATAGAATAGAATAGAATAGAAGCAGGAAGGGGCCTTTGAGGTCTTCTAGTCCAGCTCCTATACCATCTCAGACAGATGACTGTCTAGTGCACAGGTCTGCAACCTGCGGATCTGGAGCCGCATGCGGCTCTTTCAGACATCTCCTGTGGCTCCCAGTCCTCTGCCATGTGCAGTCCAAAAAAAAAAAGTGGGACTAAAAAAGTTCAACCAATCAAATATGCAGGGTAGGTGCATATCTCGCCTTGGCTCCACTCTTCAGTCAAACCCAGTTTTTCCTTTTCTGAGGGAACCGGTTCCGAGTGGCTCTTTCACTGTTTCAGGTTGCTGACCCCTGGCTGTAGTCTCTTCTTAAAAATCTCCAGTGATGGAGCGCCCACGATTTCTGGAGGCAAGCTGTTCCACTGGTTAATTGTCCTCACTGTTGGAACTTTCTCCTTAATCCCAGGTTGCTTTTTACCTTGATTAGTTTCCAACCATTGTTTCTTGTCCAGCCCTCTGGTGCTTTAAACAATAGTTTGACACCTTGTTCTTCGTGGCAGCCCCTCAAATATTGGAATATTGCTATCCTGTCCCCTGTTTCTTCTTTTCTTTAGACTAGTAAGTCGAGGACTATCTTTAAATCTCATGTTAAAATATGCCAGGCCTTTTTTGTTATATATATATATATATATATATATATATATATATATATATATATATGTATGTATGTATGTATGTATGTATGTATGTATGTATGTATGTATACCGTATATATATATATATATATATATATATATATATATATATATATGTGTGTGTGTGTGTGTGTGTGTGTGTGTGTGTGTGTGTGTGTATATGTGTGTGTGTGTGTGTGTGTGTACATATATATATATATATATACACTGCTCAAAAAAATAAAGGGAACACAAGATAAGACATCCTACTATTAAATAAAGTACATTGTGTTGTTTAAGTGTTCCCTTTATTTTTTTGAGCAGTGTATATATATATGTATGAAACTTAATTTCATGGAGTCAAAAAAAAAGTGGATGCATTAACTTTTGGCAGACTTTGCAATTGAGAAAAGCCGACATCTGGAATTAAAAGGGGCACATTTTGGCAAAAGATATTTGCTTACAACAAGGAGAAAGGAAGTCTTTGCAATCTGGAACATTCAAGCTGCTTCACAGTACTTTTATTATGTCATTAATTCATAATGCAATACGTAGGAAAAAAAATTAAGTTTCTTTTCAGAGGGAGGAGAAATTTCCTACAAGAAGAGAAAGCCCAGGGCAGGATTTTTCCAGCCTATATTAGGATTCTCCGGCACCCCTGGACAGAAGGTACAAATGGTTCGCAATTTTTGGGCTGATCCACTGCAGAATAAATTCTCAGGACATCTGCAAATTCTGGATTGCTTCCAGATTTAATCGGAGCAGACTCTCCCTGAAATCAGTACAGTAACATTGGTTCCAGATTTGTATCGCAAGTACATTTCGTTGTCTGCAATCTTTGTTCACTTCTTCGGCGTTCTCATAAATATGGAGTGAAATTCGGGTTTTGGCACACAAGCCTTCCTCTCCCACCTGGACCATTCTGATCTGCTCTTGCTTTAAAAAAATAAAGGAACAAAGGTGTGTGAAGGGTATAGTTTTCTTAAAAAGAAAAAGCCAGGATGGTGGCCACTTGGTTTAGTGAAAACCAGGAGATGGTGGGTTCTAGTTTCACCGTTGGCATGAAAGCCAGATGGGTAACTTCGGACCAATCACCAGGAGACTGTGAGTTCTAGTCCTGCCTTGGGCATGAAAGCTGGTTGGATGACTTTAGGCCAATCACCAGGAGACTGTGAGTTCTAGTCCCACCTTAGGCATGAAAGCTGGCTGGGAAACTTTGGGCCAATCACCAGAAGATGAGTTCTAGTCCTGCATTGGGCATGACAACCATCTGATTGACACTAGGCCTATCATCAGGAAACTGTGAGTTAAAGAGTATCATGTATGTTTGCCCCCTTGAGTTATTTATAAAAATAATAAAGGCAGGGAATAAAAAAATAAAATAAGGGAATAAATAAATCCAAAAATAGATAAAATAAATCAACTTTTAATGTGCAACGCACCTAAAAACCCAAGTGGGACTTCCATGCCACAACTGTGGCCGCCTTTATGACTTTTTTGTCCCTACCCTGGAGAAACACTTGACTGCAGATTTGTCATACGCGGCTAAAAGGTTGTGTTTCACCAGAAACCTGTGAAATAAGAATCAGTCCTTGAAGTCAACCAATCAAAATAGAGCTGGAAGGGATCTTGGAGGTCTTCTAGTTCAACCCCCTGCTCAAGCAGGAGATCCTGTACCATTTCAGACAAGTGGCTGTCCAGTCTCTTCTTAAAACCCTCCAGTAATGGAGCATTCACCGCCTCTGGAGGCAGGTTGTTCCACTGGTTAATTGTTCTCACTGTCAAGAAGTTTCTCCTTAATTCCAGGATGCTTCTCTCCTTGGTTAGTTTCCATCTCTTGCTTCTTGTCCTGCCTTCTGGTGCTTTGGAGAATAGCTTGACTCCCTCTTCTTTGGGGCAGCCCCTGAGATATTGGAACACTGCTATCATGTCCCCCCCTGGTCCTTCTGTTCATTAAACTACTAAGGTAAAGGTAAAGGTTCCCCCGCACATGTGTGCTAGTCGTTTCCGACTCTAGGGGCCGGTGCTCATCTCCGTTTCAAAGCCGAAGAGCCAGCGCTTGTCCAAAGACGTCTCCGTGGTCATGTGGCCGGCATGACTAGACGCCAAAGGCGCACGGAACGCTGTTACCTTCCCACCGTAGTGGTCCCTATTTTTCTACTTGCATTTTTACGTGCTTTTGAACTGCTAGGTTGGCAGAAGCTGGGACGAGTAACAGGCGCTCACTCTGTTACGCGGCACTCGGGATTCGACCCGCCAAACTGCCGACCTTCTGATCGACAAGCTCAGCGTCCTAACCTACTGAGCCACCGCGTCCTAGACATACCCAATTCCAGCTGTTGTGTTGAAGCCAAACTGAAGTTGAAGCGATAAATATATGTAGCATCGTTGGACTTTTCTGCATATGGTTTGAATCATTTGGAGTTGTAGATGTTTCATTACGTTACCAAGTAAGATCTCCAGGGCAGAAGATCTTGTTTAATTGTGTAGAAATCAAACAATGCAATGCAATGCAATGCAATGCAATAGAACAAAACAGAACAGAACAGAACAGAACAGAACACAATACAATACAATACAATACAATACAATATGAATTATATATAAATCTGAAAGCCAGTTTGGCCTAGTCAATGCAAGGGTAGGCAACCTTTGCTCTTTTATGATTCGTGGACTTCAACTCCCAGAATTCCTGAGCCAGCCATGCTGAGGAGAAAGGGACAAGTTTCCATACTGAGCCATGCTGGCTCAGGAATTCTGGGAGTTGAAGTCCATGAGTCATAAAAGAGCCAAGGTTGCCTATCCCTGGCCTAGTGGTTAAGGCATCAGGCTAGAAAGCAGGAGGCGGTGAGTTCTAATCTGTACTTAGCCATGAAAATCAGCCGGGTGACTCTGGACCAATCACCAGGAGATTATCAGTTCTAGTCCCGCCTTAGGCATGAAAGTTCCTGGGTGGCTTTTGGCCAGTCCCCCTCCCTCTCTCTCTCAGCCCAAGCCACCTCACAGGGTTGTTGTTGGGAAATAGGAATAGGAAGCTGTGTTGGATGTGTTTGCCATCTCATTTGTAAAAATAATAAAGATAGGGTACATGAACAAACAAACAAATACATGGTGGGGCTTGGATTGCGTGGTTTGACGTGAATTCTGGGAGTTGAAGTCTACACTTCTTTAAGCTACCAAGGTTAAGAAACATTGGCCTACCGGAGCCTTATTGTGCAACCCCAGCCAGAACAAAGCACTTGGCACAAAAGTCGTCTATTTTATGTCCGTAGTTGAGCCAGTGAATGCATCAAACCCCTTTCCCTGTCCTCAGCCGATAAAACTTTCTTCACCTCAATCTCCTTCAACAGAAGCCTCGAAGAAAGAAAATAAACCACGATAAAGGCTTAGCGAGACACTCAAAGGCAGCCAGGCCTGGCTACTCTCCTGCCCACCAAGCAGCCAACTTGATGAAGCCATTTATCATTATGAAGGAAGGAAGACAGGCTGGAAAAAGGGGTGGGGGAGGGGGAGAAACCTTTCCTTGGGATTTCTGGGCATTGTCACTTTACAATTACACACAGACACACACACACACACTCCACAAGCTTAACTGCCTCTTCAAGCTTGGTTGCCTGTACCCATTTTTGTTTTTCAAGAGGCAATTTTTTTTAAAAAAACAGACTTGGCTAAGAATGCTAGGTGCAATAGCTGGGTGTATTGGAGGCAGGCAGATCTGAAGAGGAAGAGGAAGGGACAAAGAGAGAGGAAGAAGAAAGAAAGAAAGAAAGAAAGAAAGAAAGAAAGAAAGAAAGAAAGAAAGAAAGAAAGAAAGAAAGAAAGAAAGAAAGAAAGAGAAAGAAAGAAAGGAAGGAAGGAAGGAAGGAAGGAAGGAAGGAAGGAAGGAAGGAAGGAAGGAAGGGGAGGGGAGGGGAGGAGGGGAAGGGAAGGGAAGGGAGGGGAGGGGAGGGGAGGAGAGGAGAGGAGAGGAGAAGAGAAGAGAAGAGAGGAGAGGAGAGGAGAGGAGAGGAGAGGAGAGGAGAGGAGAAGAGAGGAGAAGAGAAGAGAAGAGAAGAGAAGAGAAGAGAAGAGAAGAGAAGAGAAGAGAAGAGAAGAGAAGAGAAGAGAAGAGAAGAGAAGAGAAGAGAAGAGGGGAGATGGAGGGGCAAACAACAAGAATGATTAGGGGGTTGGAGGCAGGAATTGGGCATGGACAGTCTAGAAAAGAAGGACGAGGGGTGACATGATAGCAGCCTTCCAGTATCTCAGGGGCTGCCCCAAAGAAGAGGGAGTCAAGCTATTCTCCAAAGCCCCTGAAGGCAGGAGAAGAAGCAACGGATGGAAACTAATCAAGGAGAGAAGCAACCTAGAACTAAGGAGAAACTTCCTGACAGTGAGAACAATTCACCAGTGGAACAACCTGCCTCCAGAAGTTGTGGGTGCCCCATTGCCCTTTCCCACCTGGGAAAGGGCAGCCACTGAGGCACTTGACCGGGTTGTACCCTTGCGGCCCCTGACCCGGCGCAGATCCCAGCGAGCTCCATGGTTCTCCGTGGAGCTCCGGGAGATGAAGCGTCGGAAACGGGGCCTAGAGAGCTGTTGGAGGTCGAGCCGATCCTAACCCGACCGGTTGCGGTTAAGAACCTATATTAGGTCTTATCTCGCAGCGATGAGGGTGGCGAGGTGTAATTACTTCTCTACCCTCATTGCGTCCGCAGATAATCGCCCGGCCGCCCTGTTTAGGGTGACTCGCTCACTTCTTAATCAGGAGGTGAGGGAGGATCCCTTGCAGGGTCGTGCCGAGGAATTTAGTCAACATCTGTCGGATAAAATCGCTCGGATTCGGACCGGTTTGGACTCCAGCTGGGCAGAGTCAGGCGATCAGGACACGGACGGTCTTGTCAATGTTATCTGGGAAGAGTTTGATTCTGTGACCCCTGATGAAGTGGACAGGATTATGGGGAGGCTGAGCTCCTCCACATGTTTGTTGGACCCGTGCCCTTCCTGGCTGGTTTATGCAGCTAGGGAGAGGACACGAGGCTGGCTCCAGGCGGTTATATCTGCTTCTTTGAGTGAGGGTTATTTCCCCACCGTCTTGAAGGAGGCGGTGGTGAGACCTCTCCTCAAGAAGCCTGCCTTGGACCCAGCTGTATTGAACAACTTTCGTCCGGTCTCCAACCTTCGCTTTCTTGCGAAGGTTGTTGAGAGTGTGGTGGTGCATCAGCTCCCTCTGGTCCTGGATGAAGCGGATTATCTGGACCCCTACCAATCGGGTTTCAGGCCCGGGTACAGCATGGAGACGGCATTGGTCGCTCTGGTGAATGATCTCTGGAGGGCTCGGGACAGGGGATATTCCTCTGTCCTAGTCCTATTAGACCTCTCGGCGGCTTTCGATACCATCGACCATGGTATCTTGCTGCGGCGTCTCAGGGGATTGGGAGTGGGAGGCACGGTTCTTCGGTGGTTCTCCTCCTATCTCCTGGGACGTTCGCAGTCGGTGTTGGCAGGGGGGCAGAGATCGACCCCGAGGTCTCTCGTTTGTGGAGTTCCTCAGGGGTCGGTTCTCTCGCCTCTCCTGTTCAACATCTACATGAAACCGCTGGGTGAGATCATTCGTGGTTTTGGAGTTGGGTATCATCAATATGCCGATGATACCTGTTCTGAACCAGCCCTCTTCTAACAAACCCCTTATCAGAAAGAAGAGACTGGAGAGCGTCCAAGGCTAAAAGGCTTCTGCCAAGATTTAATTACGCAGTTAACAAAAACACTAGAGCTTGTCTTCTCAAGCGGAAAAGTTGCTTTCAGCAACCAGCCCCTCCCCAAACACTCCTTTTATAGAGAGCTCAGGGCGTGGTCTCCCTGTGCCTCCTCCCGAGGAGTCCCATAGCCTTTCTTTGTTTGTTCCTGCTCGACTGCCTCCTGCGTCGGGCGTCCTTGAACAGGGCCAGCTGTGGGTCATCATCCTCCGCACTCTCGGGCTCACGCAGCTGAGAAGAGGTCCCCGGCTGAGGACTCTGCAAAGCCTCCAAACCATCATCAGCCGGTTCGTCTCCCTCCTCCCCCTCATCTGAGTCCTCCGATACGTCGGAGCCAGCTGTCGGACCCACAGGCTGGCCCTGAGTCACAACAATACCCAACTTTTCTTTTCGACCCCAAACCACCCCAGTGATGCCCTCGCTGTGATGTCCCGTTGCCTGGAGGCGGTTCGGGTCTGGATGGGGAGGAACAGACTTCAGCTCAACCCTGACAAGACTGAGTGGCTGTGCATTCCGGCATCCCGGGACATTCAAAATGTTCCATCTCTTTCTATGGGGGGTGAGCTCTTACCCCCCGTGGATAGGGCTCGCAACTTGGGAGTCCTCCTAGATTCACGGCTTACCCTAGAAGATCATGTAGTGGCCGTGACTAGGGGGGCTTTTGCCCAGGTTCGCCTGGTGCGCCAGTTGCGGCCCTATCTGGACCGGGATGCCCTGTGCACGGTCACTCATGCGCTCGTGACCTCTCGCCTTGACTACTGTAATGCTCTCTACATGGGGCTTCCCTTGAAGACCACTCGGAGGCTCCAACTGGTACAGAATGCGGCCGCGAGAGTTGTCTTGGGAGTTTCCCGGTACTCCCATGTTACACCTTTGCTCCGCGAGCTGCATTGGTTACCAGTTGTCTTCCGGGTGAGGTTCAAGGTCTTAGTTATGATCTTTAAGTCCCTACATGGCATGGGTCCGGGGTACCTCGGGGACCACCTGCTGCCGGCTTCAACTCCCCTCCGCCCTGTGCGTTCCCACAGAGAGGGCCTCCTCAGGGTGCCTCCGGTCAGGGAATGCCGACTGGCGGCCCCCAGGGGGAGAGCCTTCTCTGTGGGTGCCCCGGCTTTGTGGAACCAACTGCCGGTGGAGCTCCGGACGGCATCGGACCTCCGAACTTTCCGTCGTGGTCTGAAGACCCATTTGTTTGAATTGGCCGGTCTGGCCTGATGGGGGAGTTGGGTTTTAAATTGTCATTTTAGATTGTATTATTGTTTTTTAATTGGGCACTGATTTAATCTTTGTTTTAACTTTTGTATAGTATTGTATTTTTATTTATATGCCCTGTGAACCGCCCTGAGTCCCCAGGGAGAAGGGCGGTATATAAATTAAATAAAACATAAAACATAAACATAAAAACATTGCTGGAGGCTTTTAAGAAGAGACTGGACAGTCACTTGTCTGAAATGGTACAGGGTGTCTCGCTCAAGCAAGGAGTTGGACTAGATGCTCTCCAAGATCCCTTCCAACTCTGTTATTCTATGTTCTTCTGAGATTGCCCAGGACCTTTGGATATGTATAAATTGAAAAAATTCCTCTCGTTTCTTTCCCTTTCCTTCCAAACCAGAGAACTGTAGCGATGTCGGTATTAAAAAAAAATGCACTTGCCCTTCAGATATTCATTGCAATGGAAGTACTCAAAACCATATTGAGGTTTTACTCATGAAATTCTAGCCGAATTCCACTTTGTGGAACCAGATCTCTTTAAATTAGGCTTGAAGGCTGGCTAGGTTCATCATAAAAAAAAAAAGGATCCGGTTATCGTGCGACTGCAATTCACCCCCAGAAGTCTTAGTGCATGAGTAATTTTTTTTTAAAATTCCATTTATATCCCGCCCTTCTCCGAAGACTCAGGGCGGCTTACAAGCTTAGCAGTAGCCTTCATTCTATGTATATGCCTGCTTATTAGGGCTTTCACACACACCCCAAGCGGCATTATTACAAAGTCAGCTTAATTGCCCCCAACAATCTGGGTCCTCATTTTACCTACCTTGGAAGGATGGAAGGCTGAGTCAACCTTGAGCCTGGTGGGACTCGAACCTGCACTAATTGCAGGCAGCTGGTGTTACTTAAGGAGGCATCAGCCCACTGCGCCACCAAGGCTTTGAGGCTTCCTAAAGGATCAGCTCCCCTTCATGGATTACTGCCTTGTCGTGGCGAAGGGGCTTGCGTAATTCAATGAAGCTATGAGCTATGCCGTGCAGGGCCACCCAAGACGGACAGGTCATAGCAGAGAGTTCTGACAAAACGTGATCCACTGGAGAAGGAAATGGCAAACCACTCCAGTATCTTTGCCATGAAAACCCCATGGACAGTACCAAAAGGCAAAACGATATGATGCTGGAAGATGAGCCCCTCAGGTCGGAAGGTGTCCAATATGCTACTGGGGAAGAGCAGAGGGCTAGTACTAGTAGCGCCAGAAAGAATGAAGCGACTGGGCCAAAGCCGAAAGGACGCTCAGCTGTGGATATGTCTGGTGGTGAAAGGAAAGTCCGATGCTGTAAGGATTTTTTCTCCATAGGAACCTGGAATGTAAGATCCATGAATCAAGGAAAACTGGACGTGGTCAAACAAGAGATGACAAGACTGAACATCGACATCTTAGGTATCAGCGAACTAAAATGGACAGGAATGGGTGAATTTAATTCAGATGACCATCAGGTATACTACTGTGGGCAAGAATCCTTCAGAAGAAATGGAGTAGCCTTCATAGTCAATAAAAGAGTAGGAAAAGCAATACTGGGATACAATCCTCAAAATGACAGAATGATCTCAGTTCGAATCCAAGGCAAACCATTCAATATCACAGTAGTCCAGGTCTATGCCCCAACCACCAGTGCTGAAGAGGATGAAATTGACCAGTTCTATGAAGCACTACAGCACCTTATAGAACTAACACCCAAAAATGATGTTCTTATCATCATGGGGGATTGGAATGCTAAAGTAGGAAGCCAAAAGATAACTGGAATAACAGGCAAGTTTGGCCTTGGAGTGCAAAATGAAGCAGGGCACAGGCTGATAGAATTCTGTCAAGAGAATACGATGGTCATAGCAAACACTCTTTTCCAACAACCCAAGAGACGGCTCTACACATGGACATCACCAGATGGTCAACACAGAAATCAGATTGACTATATGCTCTGCAGCCAAAGATGGAGAAGCTCTATACAGTCAGTAAAAACAAGACCAGGAGCTGACTGTGGCTCAGACCATGAGCTTCTCCTTGCAAAGTTTAGGCTTAAACTGAAGAAAGTAGGGAAAAGCACTAGGCCACTCAGGTATGAATTAAATCATATCCCTGTTGAATATACAGTAGAGGTGACAAATAGATTTAAGGAATTAGATCTGATAGACAGAGTGCCTGAAGAACTATGGACAGAGGTTCGCGACATTGTACAACAGGTAGCAACCAAAACCATCCCAAAGAAAAAGAAATGCAAGAAAGCAAAATGGCTGTCTGAGGAAGCTTTGCAAATAGCTGAGGAAAGGAGGGAAGCGAAAGGCAAGGGAGAAAAAGAAAGATACACCCAATTGAATGCAGAATTCCAGAGAATAGCTAGAAGAGATAAGAATGCCTTCTTAAATGAACAGTGCAAAGAAATAGAAGAAAATAATAGAATAGGGAGGACCAGAGATCTTTTCAAGAAAATTGGAGAAATGAAGGGAACGTTTAATGCAAAAATGGGCATGATAAAGGACCAAAATGGCAGGGACCTAACAGAGGCAGAAGAGATTAAGAAGAGGTGGCAAAATTACACAGAAGAACTATACAAGAATGAGCTTAACGTCCCTGATAATCACAATGAAGTGGTCACTGACCTAGAGCCAGACATCCTAGAATGTGAAGTGAAGTGGGCCTTAGAAAAGCTGAGCAACAACAAAGCTAGTGGAGGTGACAGTATTCCAGCTGAGCTATTCAAAATCTTAAAAGACAATGCAGTAAAAGTGCTACACTCAATTTGCCAGCAAATTTGGAAAACTCAACAATGGCCACAGGATTGGAAAAGATCAGTTTACATTCCAATTCCAAAGAAAGGCAGTGCCAAAGAATGTTCAAACTATCGCACCATTGCACTCATTTCTCATGCTAGTAAAGTCATGCTTAAAATCCTACAAGCTAGACTTCAGCAGTATGTGGATCGAGAACTACCAGAAGTGCAGGCAGGATTTCGAAGAGGCAGAGGAACTAGAGATCAAATTGCCAACATACGCTGGATCATGGAGAAAGCTAGGGAGTTCCAGAAAAACATCTACTTCTGCTTCATTGACTATGCTAAAGCCTTTGATTGTGTGGATCATAACAAACTGTGGCAAGTTCTTAAAGAGATGGGAGTACCAGACCATCTTATTTGTCTCTTGAGAAACCTATATGCGGGTCAAGAAGCAACAGTGAGAACTGGACACGGAACCACTGATTGGTTCAAAATTGGGAAAGGAGTCCGGCAAGGCTGTATACTGTCGCCCTGCCTATTTAACTTATATGCAGAGCACATCATGAGAAAGGCAGGGCTAGATGAATCAAAAGTTGGAATTAAGATTGCCGGAAGAAATATCAACAACCTAAGATACGCAGATGATACCACTCTAATGGCAGAAAGTGAAGAAGAACTAAAGAGCCTCTTGTTGCAGGTGAAGAAGGAGAGTGCAAAACTTGGGTTGAAACTTAACATTAAGAAAACCAAGATCATGGCATCTGGCCCTCTCAATTCCTGGCAAATAGATGGGGAAGAAATGGAGGTAGTGACAGATTTTATTTTCCTGGGCTCCAAGATCACTGTAGATGGGGACTGTAGCCAAGAAATTAAAAGACGCTTGCTCCTGGGGAGGAAAGCCATGGCAAATCTAGACAGCACACTAAAAAGCAGAGACATCACCCTGTCAACAAAAGTGCGTATAGTCAAGGCTATGGTCTTCCCAGTTGCAACGTATGGCAGTGAAAGTTGGACCATAAGAAAGGCTGAGCGCCAAAGAATTGAGGCCTTTGAACTGTGGTGCTGGAGAAGACTCCTGCGAGTCCCTTGGACTGCAAGGCGATCAAACCGGTCAGTCCTAGAGGAGATCAATCCTGACTGCTCTTTAGAAGGCCAGATCCTGAAGCTAAAACTCAAGTACTTTGGCCACCTAATGAGAAGGAAGGACTCACTGGAGAAGAGCCTAATGCTGGGAAAGATCGAGGGCAATAGAAGAAGGGGACGACAGAGAATGAGGTGGCTGGATGGAGTCACTGAAGCAGTAGGCGTGAGCTTAAATGGACTCCAGAAGATGGTAGAGGACAGGAAGGCCTGGAGGAATGTTGTCCATAGGGTCGCGATGGGTCGGACACGACTTCGCAGCTAACAACAACAACAAAAGGATCAGCTACCCTACGAAAGCAAAAGAGAATCCATCAGCGGTCAAAGTAGAGCTCCCCTTAATGTTCTTCGAGGGTGGGCATCAAGGAGAGACTCTTTTTGATGGACCCCTGATCAACAGTACTACAAACGGAGTTGGCTTCTGCTAATGGCACAAGTAAATTGGCAGCAGGTAGATAATCTTCAAGTATAAAAGATTTAACTAGACTCAGGAGAGTGAGTTTGAAGAGAAAGGGATGAAGGAAACCAGGGAAAGGATTACAGGTAGTCTTCGACTTACGACTGCAATTGGGACCAGCATTTCTATTGCTAAGCAAAGTGCCTTTTAAGTGAGTTGCACCCAACTTTACGAACTTTTTTTGCCGTAGCGGTTGCAGCTGTGCTAAATACATGCCAGTTGCCCAATGTCTGAATTTTAATCACATGACTGGGGGGGAGGAATACTGCAATGGTCGTAAGCGTGAGGACTAGTGGTAAGTCACTTTTCCCAGTGTCATTGCAACTTCGAACCGTTACTAAAGAAAGGGTTGCAAGTTGAGACCTGCCTGTAAATGTAATCAACCAGAAGTCATGCAATTGGGAAATAGATGGCGTATAAATTAAATAAATAATGTTTCATCTGGGAAAGAGTTAGAGTAGGGGGCCCCAACCCCTGGTCCGTGGACCGGTACCAGGCCATGGCATGCCAGCAACTGGTCCACACAAACAAGCAAAGCCCCATCCGTGGGATGCAGGCAGCACACAAAAACACGCACTTTCTGGTCCGTGGAAAAGCCTTTTCTCCACGGAACTGGTGGAGTATAAATCGTCATCTTTTGTTACAGAAACAAGCATTGCTATTGTATCATCCTCTTTAGTCTTGACTCTTTCTCATTTTCACTGTATCCTATTAGTTATTTCAGTCCCAATGTGGACTAGAATCTTGCTTCTTCAAATCAGGAAACAGGGCAACCTACAACAATTTGTTTAGGGGGTATTCAAAGTTACAACAGCACGGCAAAAAGTGACTGTTGACCGTTTTCCACACTTATGACCGTTGCAGCATCCCCATGGTCACCTGATTAAAATTCAGATGCTGGGCAACTGACTCGTATTTATGACGGTCGCAGTGTCCCGGGATCGTGTGATCAAGTTTTGCGACCTTCTGACAAGCAAAGCCAATGGGGAAGCCAGACTTAACAACCGTGTGACTAATTAAACAATTGCATGATTCCCTTAACAACTGTGGTAAGAAAGGTCGTAAATTGGGGCAAAACTCACTTAACAGATGTCTCAGCTTAACAACAACCCCATTTGGGCTCAGTTGTGGTCGTAAGTTGAGGACCACCTGCATTTGGGAGTTTAATAAGAGTGATTTAAACTGCACAAAGAATGGCAAGGCCAACTCATATGGGGCAAAGGGGATTTGGAAACTATTTAAATTATTTAACTCCCAGGTACATTTAGGGGCTAACATTCAAGGAGAGGGGGGAGGGGTAGGGAGGGATAGGGAGGGGAGGGGGAGGGGGGATTGCTAAAGATAAAATGTATTTTAAAACTTTTCAATAAAAAAGGAGAGATTGCTATGTGTACTGCCATTAACCTGTGGAGGAAAGATGAGACATAAATTGCATAAATACGTAAATAAATTCAATACTTTCATTAGACAACAGAATTCTCAGTTGCTGTGCAGACTTTCCCCCTTCTGAGACATTAAAAGAATAAAAGGGGGGAAAAGAACTAATTTAAATTAATTCAAAGGGCATTAAAAAAAATAAGCGGGGGAAAAAAAAACATTGTGGCTTCCAGGAATGAAAAAAGCAACCTTTAATTTCTTTCTCCTGTTGGACTGATCATTCTCAATCAAGACACTATTTAAAATGTCATAAAATCTTAACCAGGGCCCTGTCTGCAAAATTCAGAGGAGGCAGCCTCAATGAAAAATGACAAAACCCCTTTAAACCAATGACTAAAAAGGACTAAATGACTTTAAAATCAGATTTATTTCCTTCTGGCTGTGAATCATTTCCGCTCGTGAAATCATGCTTCAAAAGCCCTGCAATGAAAAACAAAGTCTAAGGAACATCCAATAATTGCATTTTTAACCTCCCAGGAAGTAGCAATTTATTTGTTTGAAATTCAAATTCCCAAAAGCTGGAGGCAACGGCCAACAATATATACTGTAAATCAGTAAAAATACAGTTTAAAAATGCCCTCAATAAAACATCTAATAAAAAATCGTCAACAAAACCAATAAAATAACGCAGTGACACCCAAACCTCAAACAACAGAAGCTATAAATATGATGATGCCATCCCTGTTCTGTCTCCATGGAAAATGTCTACTTACATGTCCTAAATAAGAAATAAAGAGCATCCGAGATTACCAGCTAACGATCAGAAGACATGAAGAAAGCTCCTTAATTGCACAACCCAGGGACAGACTTCAACACAGTTTCAAATGGGAAAATGTAAGCATCCTAGAACAAACCAAGTATAAAAAATGCCAAAGAATTCCAGGAAGCCTGACACTCAGACATATCGGCCATCCACAGGCACATAGAGATAAACAACAGCTAACAGATAGGGCTCGCAACTTGGGAGTCCTCCTAGATGCACAGCTTACCTTAGAAGATCATGTAGTAGCCGTGACTAGGGGGGCTTTCGCACAGGTTCGCCTGGTGCGTCAGTTGCGGCCCTATCTAGACCGGGATGCCCTGTGTACGGTCACTCATGCGCTCGTGACCTCTCGTCTTGACTATTGCAATGCTCTCTACATGGGGCTTCCCTTGAAGACCACTCGGAGGCTCCAACTGGTACAGAATGCGGCCGCGAGAGTTGTCTTGGGAGTTTCCCGGTACTCCCATGTTACACCTTTGCTCCGCGAGTTGCATTGGTTACCAGTTGTCTTCCGGGTGCGGTTCAAGGTCTTGGTGATGGTTTTTAAGTCCTTACATGGCATGGGTCCGGAATACCTCGGGGACCACCTGCTGCCGGCGTCGACTCTCCTCCGCCCTGTGCGTTCCCACAGAGAGGGCCTCCTCAGGGTGCCTCCAGTCAGAGAATGTCGGCTGGTGGCCCCCAGGGGGAGGGCCTTCTCTGTGGGCGCTCCGGCTTTGTGGAATCAGCTGCCGGTTGAGCTCCGGATGGGTTAAAGACCCATTTATTCGAACAAGCTGGCCTGGCCTGATGGGGAGTTACTTAGGGTTTTAATATTTATATATATTTTCTATTGTTTTTACTGTGGGCAATAATTTAATTCTTTTTTAACTTTTGTATTTTTGTAGTTTTATGATATGCCCTGTTCACCGCCCTGAGTCCTTCGGGAGAAGGGCGGTATAAAAATTTAATAAAACCTAAACCTAAACCTAAACCTACCCGTCATTCAAAAGAGACAATCAAAAAGCCAAAAAGGAAACAAAAAGACCCAAACAATTAATACCCAGATGAGCAGTGATTCACCAGGATTAACACTAGACCAGGGGTCTGCAACCCTGACAACTTTAAGACTTGTGGACTTCAGCTCCCAGAATTCTGGCATTGAATTGAGCCAGCCGTGTGCTGCAGCTGCCAAAAAAGCCAATGCAGTTCTAGGCTGCATTAACAGAGGGATAGAATCAAGATCACGTGAAGCATTAATACTACTTTGCAATGCCTTGGTAAGGCCACACCTGGAATACTGCATCCAATTTTGGTCACCACGATGAAAAAAAGATGTTGAGACTCTAGAAAGAGTGCAGAGAAGAGCAACAAAGATGATCAGGGGAGGCTAATACATGTAAGGGATGGCTGCTGCAATTGGGTATGTCTGGTTTAATGATGAGAAGGATTAGGGGTGACACGATAGCAGCGTTCCAGTATCTCAGGGGCTGCCACAAAGAAGATGGAGTCAAGCTATTCTCCAAAGCACCTGAGGGCAGGACAAGAAGCAACAGATGGAAACTAATCAAGTAACCTAGAACTAAGGAGAAACTTCCTGACAGAACAATTAATCATTGGAACAACCTGCCTCCAGAAGCTGTGGATGCTCCAACACTGGAAGTTTTTAAGAAGAGACTGGACAGCCGTTTGTCTGAAATGGTATACGGTTTCCTGCCTGAGCAGGGGGTTGGACTAGATGACCTCCAAGGTCCTTTCCAACTATGATGATGATGATGATGATGATGATGATGATGACGATGATGATGATGATGACGTCTTAAAGTTGTCAAGGTTGTGGACCCCTGCACTAGCCCAACAATTGAGAAATAAACAATATCCCAATCAAGGAACTACCAACTCAGATGCATAAGCTAACAGTAAACTACAGCCTAATCAAACAACCACCAAGGATACTCCCACCAACACTGACAGGGCAAGCCACTCATATATAAATATAAGAACAAACCCAACTCCCTTCAAGCACTGATGATGTTACCTAGTTAGGTCATGAAACGTCGGCAAGAAAATAACCAAAGCCAGTGAGCACAACAGTTCAACCCTGAGCTACAAATATTCTCTTCCATTGATAAGAAATGCAGGTAGTCCTCGACTCACAACACTTCATTTAGTGACTGTTCAAAGTTACAACAGCACTGAAAAAGTGGCCTATAACTGTTTTTCACACTTACAGCCTTTTTAGCATCCCCCGTGATCACCTGATAAAAATTCAGATGCTTGGCAACTGGTCCATACTTGTGACCGTGGGTCGCATGATCCCCTTTTGCGACCTTCTGACGAGCAAAGTCAATGGGGAAGCTGGATTCACTTAGCCACGTTACTAACTTAACACCTGCAGTGGTTCACTTAACAACTGCGCGAAGAAAGGTGTTCAAATGAGGCAATAGTCACCTAGCAATTGGCTTGCTTAGCAAGGGAGACTTTGGGTGGCCATAATTTGAGAATTACCTGCATTGCTGTATTAAGGTAAGGTAAGACCTAACTCTGAAAAAGAGCCAGGTTATGTTTAATAAATTCACCGCAGAAAGATATATATATATATATATGTGTGTAAATTACTAACAAAGAATTTAGGGAGGCTGATATGCATTTCGGACTCATTAGTCTTCATCAGTCAGTCATACCCTTCTGAGATTCGAACCTGGGTATGAAGGGTATGACTGACTGATGAAGACTAATGAGTCTGAAATGCATATCAGCCTCCCTAAATTCTTTGTTAGTAATTTACACAAATATATGAACTGTCCGGTGTGACTACAGCCTGTTCGATGGCCTTTGAGATAAGGCTGAAAACAGGAAATAAAGATTTGCCCCATGTTTGGGGCCAATGGATCTCAATGGAAGGTTATACAATAAAGGAAATTGTATGGCATGTTAAATCTGGCTGGCAGGCATTCGGCAAGCTAAGGATACTGTAGTTTTCAAAAACTTCCTCCTATGCCTGAAGAGAAAAGTTTTCGATCGGTTTGTGCTACCTGCTATAACATGCCGGTGAAATATGGACACTAACCTCACAATCAACACAAAAGCTACGAGGGGCGCAAAGAACCATTGAGAGATACGTGCTTGGCATTTCCTGACAGTGAGAACAGTTAACCAGTGGAACCACCTGCCTCCAGAAGCTGTGAGGTTTTTAAGAAGAGACTGGACAGCCATTTGTCTGAAATGGCATAGGGCTGTGATGGCGAACCTATGGCACGCGTGCCACAGGTGGCACGCAGAGCCCTCTCTGTGGGCACGTGCACCATCGCCCCAGTCCTAGGCCTTCAGCTGGGTTTTATAAAACCTTTTCGCTTTAGGCCTCTGCCACCATGTACCCCCCAAAAAAGGTTCAATTTATCAACGTCTTGTGGGGGGAAAAAAGTTCTCGCAAAATTGGAATTGATTGATTGAACATTTTAGTCGCACCCAGTCTGCAGCTACCACCGCAGCCACGCCCACCCAATGGGCCACACCCACTCAATGGGCCACGCCCACCCAATGGGCCACGCCCACCTGGCATCCGAGGATACATAAGTGGGTTTTGGGTTGCAGTTTGGGCACTCGGTCT